>NC_080402.1:22687272-22990303 GCF_030265065.1 Corythoichthys intestinalis
ATTAATCATTAGGTGCTAGAGTTGTTAAGTATGGGTAATAATGAAATAATAGTTTTGAGAAAACTGTGCTGTTGGTGGTCATCTGATGTGGTTTGTTCTCAGATGAACAAGTTGAGGAAGGAAGTTTTGATGCAGAGGTTGAAGGAAGAAAAGAGGCAGACTGACTGAGTCACAGCCAGAAAGTGTTGATGACAGTTTTGATTTCTATTCACTGTTGCCCCCTCCCAATTAAAGTATGTCACAGTCGCAGCCAATTATTATCTAAAGCTGGTTAAAATTGAAGTTATGTTGTTCTAAGGTGCATTAAATACTTGTTCATGTGCCCCTTTTGATCGACGAGCACCCGCCCCTCCACCGGTCTCTGCACGGCCCTGCTGAAACACAGTGTGGGTCGACAGAGCTCGATATTTTGTTGGGGTGTACTCGAACATATTTCCTCCACACCCTTCTCACCTTTTTAACCCCTGACCCATTTTCATGCCTGTTTATAACATGCAAGTGAATTTTTTTAAAGTTGAGTTTTTTTCCCCCCATTAAATACTAAACATCAATTAATGATTCTAAGCTCAAAATGATAGACATTTTGAATAATGAATATAATTACCTTCTTTTTATGGCTGGGTTGAAACAAAAGCGGTTGGGCGGTGTCTGTAAACGGGGGTCTCCAGGGTAATATGGACAAATTAAAAAGAGTTCGGGGGCTTCATGTGCCATGAAATTGCAATGGCAGCATATAGACATTGTTCCATCAAACATAACAGTTCTTTTGGCTTAAAATACATCAGTTTATTTTAAAGACAGGTGCAAGGGCCGAAACTGCTTTTTTACCATTGTCTGTTTTTTTTTTTATTATTATACTTTGGGGGGGGAGAAAAAACTTATATGTATGTTTTTCCAATGCTAAATATCTTGAAAAAAAAAAAAAAAAATCTACTTCACGTTTTTTCACTTATCGTGGCAGGTTCTGGTCCTCATTAACCACGAAAATGAGTTATCACTATTTCATTTTGGCACTCCTGGTTCCTTTGCACAAAAAACTTGAAATGACTAAACTAAAAATCGAAATACAAATACAAAATTGATTGAATATGAAGGACCTAATGTTGAAATAAAAAAAAATCTTGGGACTACAACTCCGAATTCCTAATCTGTCATGTCATCATCACATTGAATATTTAAACATTTCAAAATGCTGACAAAAATAAAAAGTGCTACACATGCTTTTATAAAACATAATGCTGTCAAATTCAGGCAGCAGTGTTTTATTGCTCTGTTTTCCACATTTTACAAGAATTATTTGCCCCTTCCCCCCCATCTCGTTAATAACTTTGCTTCTTTTGTCTTTTTTGTACAGGTGTCATTTACAAGCTCACAGAGCAGCTCGGGTGAAAAACAGACTCTTTACCATATTAATAAATACAAAAACCTGGGAAAAATGGGATGCAGAATCAATTGAAAGGATGGTTTTCTTGGGGACAATTTGGGCCCCTGAAGCTTGTTTGCACGAACGATTCAGTTGGCAAACGCGGGAAAGCGACACGGATGGGATGTGGACAAACATACATGTGCGCGTGCATATCTGTGGTAGACATCTAAATCAGTCCATTTATATTTGGTACAAATAGGGAAGTGCGAGTATACGTGACGTGTGCAAATAACCCTCGAAATTCATTTATAGTTGCGTTGCAGGAAACATGAAATGACTCCTCTGGAGAGGTTCATAGAACAGGGGTCGGCAACCACCAAAAAAAATAAATAAATACAATAAAATAAAGCTTCGGTACATGAAAAATGTATTTTGCAAAAAAAAAAAAATTCAAAGCTTTTCCGCTTCGTATTACGAAAAATTACTCATTGTACGAAATATGTACAGTGGGGCAAATAAGTATTTAGTCAACCACTAATTGTGCAAGTTCTCCCACTTGAAAATATTAGAGAGGCCTGTAATTGTCAACATGGGTAAACCCGGAAAATCACATTGTTTGATTTTTTAAATAATTTATTTGCAAATCATGGTGGAAAATAAGTATTTGGTCTCAATACTTCGTTATGTACCCTTTGCTGACAATAACGGAGGCCAAACGTTTTCTGCAACTCTTCACAAGCTTTTCACACGCTGTTGCTGGTATTTTGGCCCATACCTCCTTGCAGATCTCCTCTAGAGCAGTGAAGTTTTGGGGCTGTCGTTGGGCAACACGGACTTTCAACTCCCGCCACAGATTTTCTATGGTGTTGAGATCTGGAGACTGGCGAGGCCACTCCAGGACCTTGAAATGCTTCTTACGAAGCCACTCCTTTGTTGCCCTGGCTGTGTGTTTGGGATCATTGTCATGCTTTAATCGTTCTCCTCCAAACACGAGAACCTGTGTTTCTACCAAAAAGTTCTATTTTGGTTTCATCGGACCATAACACATTCTCCCAGTCCTCTTCTGGATCATCCAAATGCTCTCTAGGGAACCGCAGACGGGCCTGGACGTGTACTTTCTTCAGCAGGGGGACACGTCTGGCAGTGGAGGATTTGAGTCCCTGGCGGCGCATTGTGGTACTGATAGTAGCCTTTGTTACTGTGGTCCCAGCTCTCTGTAGGTCATTCACTAGGTCCCCCCGTGTGGTTCTGTGATTTTTGCTTACCGTTCTTGTTATCATTTTGATGCCACGGGGTGAGATCTTGCATGGAGCCCCAGATCGACGGAGATTATCAGTGGTCTTGTATGTCTTCTATTTTCTAATAATTGCGCCGTATTTCTTTACACCAAGCGTTTTACCTATTACAGATTCAGTCTTCCCAGCCTGGTGCAGGTCTACAATTTTGTCTCTGGTGTCCTTCGACAGCTCTTTGGTCTTGGCCATAGTGGAGCTTGGAGTGTGACTGACTGAGGTTGTGGACAGGTGTCTTTTATACCGATAATGAGTTAAAACGGGTGCCATTAATGGATTAGTGGAGCGTCATTAGAAGAAGTTAGACAGCCAGAAATCTTGTTTGTAGGTGACCAAATACTTCTTTTCCACTAATTTGGAAATAAATTCTTTAAAAACCAAACAATGTGATTTTCAGTTTTTTTCCACGTTCTGTCTCATGGTTGAGGTTTACCTATGTTGACAATTACAGGCCTCTCTAATCTTTTCAAGTAGGAGAACTTGCACAATTGGTGGTTGACTAAATACTTATTTGCCCCACTGTAATTCCATTTGGCAGAAAAATTATAAACTGCTGTCCGACTGATCAGAATCTTTCCCTTCATGCTTAGTAACATAATCCTGCTGCCCCATTGGTCAGAATCTTTCTCATCATGTTTCCGTAACGCGATTCTGCTCTTCCATTGGTCTATTGTTGATTTTTGAGTGTCAATTTAGGTGTCACGGTATGATGACATGCACATGCGCGATGGCAGGCAGGCGTTTTCCCTTGAAAAAGAACACAAGTCTCATTTTTGTCTTCTGAAGAGTTTTTATGCCCACACACTCTGCTACAATGATATCACTTTTGGACATCGCCTAACTCGAAAGGTAAAGCTCCACATTTTTCTATTGTTCCAATCAGTCCCGCAAAAATCTGATTTCTGTGAATTGTGACTATTTAGACCAGGGGTGTCCAAACTTTTCGCAAAGGGGGCCAGATTTGGTGTGATAAAAATGTGGGGGGCCGACCTTGGCTGACCTCCTTTATGTAGAACAATATATTTAAGCAAATTTTAGCTAGCCATTCTGTGTGTCACATTTGCTTTATCATTTTTTTAATTAATAATTTCAACAACCTCGCAACTAGCCTTTGTGGCGTTCTCTTTCGACTCTCGGGGTCTTGCGAAATACTGCCGCTGTGAAATTAAACTAGTTTCAAGTTGCTTCAATTTCTCGCTACGTATCTTCCCTGTAATCTTGTCGTACATGTCAGCGTGTCTTGTTTGGTAATATCGCCTCACATTGAAATCTTTAAAAACAGTGACTGTCTTTTTGCAAATGAGGCAGACTGTTGCGTATTTTAGTCAAGAATAGTCCAATTTCCACCTATCCTTGAAGCGTCGGCCGTCGCAGTCAACTTTTTATTTTTTTGTTGATTGTCGCTATTTTAGAAAATTGGGAGTAAAGGGTCACACGGGGTAATGTTGCTTAGAGTACTGCTGCATTTTACTGGGTAAATGAGGAGCAGCATTTAGTGTGTAAGCTACTTCATATGCTGGTAGCAGTACTGCTGACCAATTTATTAAGTCTGTGTGTGGGCCATACGTTATTGAATTTATGACAGAGGCTGGGGGCCGGATGAAATTTGACCACGGGCCACATTTGGCCCCCAGGCTGGACTTCGGACATGTCTGATTTAGACTATCAAAGAGCAATCCAGTTTCAATCTGGATGGGCCCAAAAAATCTGATTTTAGCTGCCAGTTTGAACAAGGCCAAAGTGTGTGTCGCTCCCAGTGTCCCGTGGAAATCGGGTCGAAATGGCTCTGAGTGTTAAAGGTTGCCAACCCCTATAATAGAACCTTTGTAAGCTCTTCATGTTTGCAGCCGATAAATAGGAAAAAAAAAAAAGATATAAACCTCAAATTTAGTGGAAACATTCCCATTAACAAACGTTTCTTATATGAATGAACTAAAAAGTCAGGTGTTGGTTTCTTCATTTCATCATGTAAAACAACAAAAAAAAGCTAAGTACAAGTTGACCTGAGAATGCAAAGAGGTCTGTGAGACATGCTGCATTTGCACAGAATACAAGTAAAAATCATATATTTGCACATATATACTGGCTGTATAGATATGTGATCCTCTAGTCTGTATACTTGTGACATATAAGTATAGAAAAGTAGGCATGATACAGCTTTAATACAAGGGTTCCCCACATACAGTGCCTTGCAAAAGTATTCGGCCCCCTTGAACCTTGCAACCTTTCGCCACATTTCAGGCTTCAAACATAAAGATATGAAATTTAATTTTTTGGTCAAGAATCAACAACAAGTGGGACACAATCGTGAAGTGGAACAACATTTATTGGATAATTTAAACTTTTTTAACAAATAAAAAACTGAAAAGTGGGGCGTGCAATATTATTCGGCCCCTTTACTTTCAGTGCAGCCAACTCACTCCAGAAGTTCAGTAAGGATCTCTGAACGATCCAATTTTGTCCTAAATGACCGATGATGATAAATAGAATCCACCTATGTGTAATCAAGTCTCCGTATAAATGCACCTGCTCTGTGATAGTCTAAGGGTTCTGTTTAAAGTGCAGAGAGTATTATGAAAACCAAGGAACACACCAGGCAGGTCCAAGATACTGTTGTGGAGAAGTTTAAAGCAGGATTTGGATACAAAAAGATTTCCCAAGCTTTAAACATCTCAAGGAGCACTGTGCAAGCCATCATATTGAAATGGAAGGAGCATCAGACCACTGCAAATCTACCGAGACCCGGCCGTCCTTCCAAACTTTCTTCTCAAACAAGGAGAAAACTGATCAGAGATGCAGCCAAGAGGCCCATGATCACTCTGGATGAACTGCAGAGATCTACAGCTGAGGTGGGAGAGTCTGTCCATAGGACAACAATCAGTCGTACACTGCACAAATCTGGCCTTTATGGAAGAGTGGCAAGAAGAAAGCCATTTCTCAAAGATATCCATAAAAAGTCTCGTTTAAAGTTTGCCACAAGCCACCTGGGAGACACACCAAACATGTGGAAGAAGGTGCTCTGGTCAGATGAAACCAAAATTGAACTTTTTGGCCACAATGCAAAACGATATGTTTGGCGTAAAAGCAACACAGCTCATCACCCTGAACACACCATCCCCACTGTCAAACATGGTGGTGGCAGCATCATGGTTTGGGCCTGCTTTTCTTCAGCAGGGACAGGGAAGATGGTTAAAATTGACGGGAAGATGGATGCAGCCAAATACAGGAACATTCTGGAAGAAAACCTGTTGGTATCTGCACAAGATCTGAGACTGGGACGGAGATTTATCTTCCAACAGGACAATGATCCAAAACAAAGCCAAATCTACAATGGAATGGTTCAAAAATAAACATATCCAGGTGTTAGAATGGCCAAGTCAAAGTCCAGACCTGAATCCAATCGAGAATCTGTGGAAAGAGCTGAAGACTGCTGTTCACAAACACTCTCCATCCAACCTCACTGAGCTCGAGCTGTTTTGCAAGGAAGAATGGGCAAGAATGTCAGTCTCTCGATGTGCAAAACTGATAGAAACATACCCCAAGCGACTTGCAGCTGTAATTGGAGCAAAAGGTGGCGCTACAAAGTATTAACGCCAGGGGGCCGAATAATATTGCACGCCCCACTTTTCAGTTTTTTATTTGTTAAAAAAGTTTAAATTATCCAATAAATTTTGTTCCACTTCACGATTGTGTCCCACTTGTTGTTGATTCTTGACAAAAAATTAAAATTTTATATCTTTATGTTTGAAGCCTGAAATGTGGCGAAAGGTTGCAAGGTTCAAGGGGGCCGAATACTTTTGCAAGGCACTGTATGAATTGCTCAATTAGGCACCTCATTTCTTACTCATTTTGTCAACGTTTGACTTTTCATTTGGCTTGCGTGGGGAAACCTTGTTTTAATGTCGGGTGGGGTGAAGAGGTTTGGAGTAGGTCTGACATCACTTACTTGCTAAAGTGCTTGACAGTGACAAGTGAAAATAAACATCTGTCTGCAGCGGCGGACACTTTGCAACATGTGAAGGGACCGATTGAATAAGAGCGGTGAGAAAAGCCAAGTCGTCAAAGTGGAACACCCTTAAAAGTGGTAGAATGTGGAATTGAAGGCACTCTTTTAACTCATTGGTTGCCATTGACGGCGCTAGACGTCCGATCTTTTTCGATCAGTCTAAATGGATTGCACCTCAATGGCATTGAAAGATGAGTCCCGATTAATGAAAGGGTTAACGGGACAGATAACAGCTTTATCATGTGAATCCTAGTGGAAAAAACACGCCGAATTGCATTTTTTTGAGTTGGAATAGTGAAGAAAGATGTCAAGAAAAAACTAAGTGGTTACCTGACATAAAGCCGGACATTAATTTAGCCAAACAAATGAGTACCATTAACCCCTTGATGCCTGAGTTTAGGTTTGACAAATATACAGTAAAAAAAGCATTGGCGCAAGTACATAAAATGGTAATAATAATCGTAATTACATGGAAAAATACAACTAAACCATAGACTTCACCATCAGTTGACGGTAGAGATGTCCCGATCGATCAGCATCCCAATCGATCGGGTCCGATCACGTCATTTTCAAAGTATCGGAATCGGCAAAAAAATATTGGACATGCCTTTTTTTTAATATATATTTTTATTAAATCGTTTTCTAATTGTATTTAACGTTACAGACATAATGCGTTACACTCTTCCAGAGTCTTTAAGCTTAAGGTAGGGTTATCAAATTTATCGCGTTAACGGCGAGAATTAATATTTTTTACATTTATCACGTTACAATATTTAACGCATGCGCTGCACGACCCACTCACGCATTGTCGCGTTCAATCTATAATGGCGCCGTTTTTCCCCTACAGTATATAGAGCTAAAAGGCAGCGTAAAATGAGTAGAGTACATTTTGGCAGTCTTTGGAGCCTTTTTTTTTTTTTTTAATGGCTAAAGCCTTACAATCCCACTCCCAGCGATTAGAATAATCGTGGGAAGCAATGTGGGGAAGAAAGGTAGTAGATGATCTTTTTCTTAACACCCTATGTTATTTCCCAACGCAGAGAAGATATATCAATTGGTACCACGACGCACAGTCATGCTTGTACTTCCCATCATGCATTTGGGCAGAAGTTAAATGGCTACAGTATCATTTACTGAAAGCTCAACAAATACAAGTCACAAGTCTTTCTATCCGTGGATCCCTCTCACAGAAAGAATGTTAATAATGTGAATGCCATCTTGAGGATTTATTGTCATAGTAAACAAGTACAGTACTTATGTACTGTATGTTGAATGTATATATTTGTCCGAGTTTTATTCATTTTTTACTTAATGCATTGCCAAAATGTATATGATCGGGAAAAATTATCGGGAATGATTGGAATTGAATCGGGAGCAAAAAAAAAAAAAATGCAATCGGATCGGGAAATATCGGGATCGGCAGATACTCAAACTAAAATGATCGGGATCGGATCGGGAGCAAAAAAACATGATCGGAACAACCCTAGTTGACGGGAAACGAGGTGCGGGGCCACTCCGTAGGGGGCCTATTTTCAAAAACTTAACATTCAAATATTTTCAAAACCAAAGCCGCTAGCGACTTAAAACCAAAATGGGCACCTCCTTTAGGCATATATGAGTCTCCATGAGCAGCGGCAACAAAAAATTCAAAGTCATTCCCGAATGAATTATTTTTCATATAAGTAGTGCTGCAACGATTAATCGATTAACTCGAGTAATTCGGTTAGAAAAAAAGATTCAAATTCAATTTTGCTGCTTCGAGTATTCGTTTAATTCGAGTGGCGTTGTAATGATGTGTTTTGAAAGTGCTTGCATTCAGTGGTATTGATTTGGGTGGATTCACTGCCCTCTAGTGGCAACAGAGAATATGACATAGCTCATTTCACTTTTTTTTTGCACATTTTTTTCCATGCATTTGTAATTTAGTTTATAGGTATATTTAGCAGTTTTTTGTGTTTGAACCATTTGTTAGGAACATTGTATATTTAAAAAAAAAAAAAAAAAAAAAAAAAAAAAAAACCTTAGCGTTTTATAGCATATAAGCTAGCGGACTTTTTCTATGTAAGTTAGCCAATTGTTCTTTTGTTGCATTTACATCCTCATTTATTTTTTTCTACCGTTTGAGACTCACCACAGGGATTTTAAATTTTTATGTTCCTTTTCCAATTACTCGAATTAACTAGTTCATCGATGAATTGACTACTAAAATAATCGATAGCTGCAGCCCTACATATAAGCATAACAAAACTTGAAATGGCTATAAAATTCTCATTTTTGACGCTAGATGCACAAAAATCACCCAGTGCAGAGATAATCACCCATATTTTCGGGACCAATAGCAATATTTAACATATCATGCAATGATATGTTAAATATTGATATGCACCTTTTTTGGTGCAATTTTGATTACCAACAGCTAATAAATCACTCAATTTTCACATCACAAACTTAATACTTGAGGAAAGCATGCAGAATCATCTTACATTTACTCAACAAAAGCAAATTTTGCATTTTTCTTTACACAATCACAACTTATTTAGGTTGAATTCTGAGGTCACTATTGCCTCAGCATGTCTTGCCGGCTATTTGGCCCTCGTCATTTTTAGATTGAAATGTTACATGAAATAAAACATGTAAAAAGTTTTTTGTAGCGAAGAAATGTCTAAATTACTAAATTTTTGCCCAAAAACGGGCAGTTGGCCGAAAATGACCTGATTATTTCAATGTAAAGCTCCGCTATTGTGTATGGATACAAAATCCAGCATGGCACCCATCACAAAACAGATTTTTAAAAGTTGAAAATTCATGTAAATAAATGCGTAAATCCCGGAATTTCTATGCCTATGATTGTAAAACAGTCTAGATTCTTGGTTAAAAGCAAAAAAACGGGCAGCTCTCATTCTTTTTATGTAAATATTTCAATTTAAAGCTACGCTAATTTTTTCCTTCATTTTTTTCCGTGAATGGTGCAATTTTATATAATAATTACCTTGACTCCTCGACCAAATCACTCTCAAGACTCTCCTGCCAGCTCGTATGCACTAAAACTTCCGTCCTGTTTCCACATAAATCCGGCGTTAGAATGCAGCGTTGGAATTTATTGCAGTGAAAACCTTTACAACGCTCTGCCTGGCTCGGCCCCCTAAGGGAAGCCGTGGCGCAATGTATGTAGGAGTTGTCTCGCCAACTGATTGTGAAGCCTATGCTTAAACTAAAAAAAAAAAACTAAAAAGAGCAAAATAACATATATTTATATATAATATATATATATTTAAAACATTTTTTTCCATTTTTGATTATTTTTAAAATGTTTTTCCTTTTTTTATTATGTTTAAGGATTTTCTCATTTTTCGCTGTATATTTCTATGTAAATTATTTATATAGAGTGATCCCTCGTTTTTCGCGGTTAATGGGGACCAGAACCCGCCGCCATAAGTCAAAAACGCGAAGTAGCCCCCGCCACCCCCAGTTTTTTTGTGTGTGTGTGTGTGTGTGTGTGTGTGTGTGTGTTCAATGCATTTATTAAGATTTAGCATTGGAAGGAGATGCATATAATACATGTTTTTCAGTGTTTTTCCCTAAAATATAATTTAAAAAAAAAAAAACCTTATGTAGCTATATATTAAATGTTTTTTAAACACTTAGAATGTAATAATTATGATAGGTTTTAAACATAGGGTCCCACCAAATTATTTTTAAACAAGAATAAAGTAGAAAAATGCATGGCTTTATTAAATAATTCATTGAGTGAGTCCACTCAGTTCCGCTCAAGCTGCTCACTTACACACAATGAGTTGCCCCAGCAACTGCTTAACAAGTTAAACGATGATTGACGCATGTGGCGCTTTGAAGTTCGTGTCTGGCAAGATCAAACCCAAATGTCAGTCAATCATCGTTAACTTCAATAAGCAACTGCAGTGCACTGCCTGACCAACAAAGAGCAGCAGGAGGGAGAGTGAAACTACGTGATCGGTTTGTGACAGCTCATCTGTATTTACAGTGCCCTCCATAATTGTTGGCACCCCTCAAAAAGATATGTTTTTTAGCTTCTAATAATTTGTTTTTTATTCAAATAATATGGGACCTTAATGGAAAAAAAAAAAGAAAAATCCAACCTTCAATACAATTGCATTCATTCAGTGGGGGAAAAATGCCACATAAAGAAAAAATTATTTGACATCAAATAATGTGTGTCACAATTATAGCACCCCTGGTGTTAATACTTTGTACACCCCCATTGGCCAACAAAACAAGGTCTGGCGACGGAGATGGCCATGGGAGGAGCTTGATTTGGTGTCTGGTGAACCATTTCTGTGTAGATTTGGCCATATGTTTAGGGTCATTGTCTTGCTGAAAGACCCAGTGACGAGCAATCTTCAGCTTTCGGGCAGAGGGCAACAGATTTTGATTTAAAATGTCCTGGTATTTCAAAGCATTCATGATGCCATGCACCCTAACAAGGTTCCCAGGGCCTTTGGAAGCGAAACAGCCCCACAGCATCACTGACCCACCCCCATACTTCACAGTGGGTATGAGGTGCTTTTCAGCGTGCGCCTCTTTCGTGGTACGCCAGACCCACTTAGAGTGTTTGTTGCCAAAAAGCTCAATCTTGGTCTCATCTGACCAAAGCACACGGACCCAGTTGAAGCCTGGGACCGTGTGTATTTTTGTGTGAGACCAAGATTGAGCTTTTTATTAAAATATTAAAACACATCTTTTTCAGGGGTGCCAATAATTATGGGGGGCACTGTATTTATTTTAAATTGAAAAAAATTTGCGATGGACTGGGGCCGCGGAGTTGTGAAGCGCGAAGTAGTGAGGGATCAGTGCAGTATTTTTTGGATTGCATACTATTGTTATGTACTTCTTATTCCTCCAATGATTTATTCATTTTATATTAAATGTGAATCCAGGCTTCAAGTGGTTAACACCCATTTTCCCGTGCTGGAGTCTATCAGTGTGTGGGTATAACTAACATCACAAAAAGGCCGTGAACATATGCAATATCATTTTTTATGTTAAAACAAGAAGGGAAAAAAAAAGTCTTTAATTAATCTTAATCACGTTTGAGTCCGCATAGTAATATCAGTTCTAAAAAGAAAAAGACTTCATTCGAAAGGATTTTCGCGGAGGAATGAATCAAATTAAAAACCGAACAAGATAGCATCAAGTATACATCTTTGTTAGACAAATGGTGATTTAAGAGGCCTACAACTCCAAAAATCTTTTTGAAAAATGTTTAGCGGTCCTGATTTTTTTTTCCCACCTTGGACTGATTTCAAGTGAAGACCAAGTGTTGTTCAAATGTTCCGTGATTGGAATGCAACCTAGATTTAAAATGCTAATTAATAATAGTAAGTAACGTGTTAAAGTCCCACCCCTCATTTTGCCAATTTTGTTATTTGCATACTTTAATACTCAACAGTCTTTTACATAATGTTCAATTATATTGGTATTGTCTCCCTCTTTAAGTGTGTTCAACTTTGGAGATTCTACTGTAAAGTATCAAGAAAAAAAGAAAAAGCTATGAATCTTTGCATTGGAACATGGGTTTTGATGCGCACACATACACAAAACATCTCCCCCAGAGTAAAAACAAAACATAGCAAAATCCAAAAACAATATATTAGCTTTTTTAGGGCTGCTCTTCAAATGGATTGCCATTGACAGTGATAGAAATCCGACCTGCGGCACAAGAGCTGCACGTGGCTCTTTTCATCCTCCTGTTGTGAATTTAAATGAGTTTATCACTCGATAGATGTCCGATCCATTTTGACCCAGAGGGCTAACTCCCTTAATCGCCCACCATGTCAAACCGGAATGGACGTCAATCGCAGTCAATGGCAGCCAAAGATTTAAAAGTGGACTTTTTAAATCAATGTGAACCTCTCTCACATTCACACACGCGCTATTGGACTGAGGTAGGATGAAGGTGCGGCTCGTGGCGAGCGTGGGCAAGAAGCGGCTACCTGAAGACGACGCAGGAGCGTGACGCGTGCGTGCCGAGCAACGCTCGCGCCGCTCTCGACAAATGTCTGGAAGGAGTTTTAAGAACCTGCTCTCGGCGTTGCTACGACACAAAGAAATGCTGGACAATGTGGCGGTCTGGTCTGGTCTGAGACGGGAAGAAAAAGAGGAAGACTGCAGGGTGCTCAGTTACGGAGGGCTTAGTAAAAGTCCAACAAGCGCGCGGAGGAGGGGTGCGCCTCATTCCACTGCGAAGCCGCACGTCTCCTCGATGGCGGTCAGCAGCTTGTCGTACAGCTTGTCGTAACTCTCGTAGGGCGGAATGTCGATACGGTTGAAGCTGGAGAGAAGAGAAATCATATGTACACTTAGAGACTAAAGACTAGGATTTAAAGTAGTTTATAGTTTATTTAAATTAAAAAAAAAAAAAAATCACCAATACAGATTGCTTGGACTACAATACGATATTCGCCGCCATTACCAAGTCTGTTTACGGCATACAGTGGGGCAAATAAGTATTTAGTCAACCACTAATTGCGCAAATTCTCCCACTTGAAAATATAAGAGGCCTGTAATTGTCAACCTCAACCATGAGAGACAGAATGTGGTAAAAAGACCCCCAAAAAAAATCACATTGTTTGATTTTTAAAGAATTTATTTGCAAATCATGTTGGAAAATAAATATTTGGTCAATGCCAAAAGTTCATCTCAATACTTTATTATGTACACTTTGTTGGCAATAACGGAGGCCAAACATTTTCTGTAACTCTTCACAAGCTTTTCACACACTTGCCACGTTTACATGGAGCCAAATATTCCAATTACAATCGGAATATTTGTTCAAACCGAATAAATGTGTTCCAAATAAACACCTCATTCGGAATGAACAGGCCCAAACCGAATGGAATTTCATTCCGATTCACAGGGGTGGAATATTCCTTTTCCCAAACCGATTAGAAGTAAAATTATATCATGTAAACAGGGAAGCGGAATGGTGTCTGGTTGCGTTCTTTCTGCGCATGCTCCATACTGGCGTGGTGACGTCCCTCGGTGACGTAAGTAACGTCACTTGCAACATGGCTTCCAAGCACACGCACAGCGCACCCACACAACTTTTTAAATGAACGGCGTATCATTCTGAAGTTTTGTTTCCACTCGAAAAGTTAAAACAGCAGCTGATCTGACGATCGATCTCCATGTTTTGCAACGTGACGCTTTGTTTTGATTAATCTGCGCATGTCAGACGGCAGTTGTCAAACGTCCTTTCGGAATAAAGGCAGTCACATGTAAACGCTGGATCGGAATAGATGAAGTGACATGTAAACAGCTGATGTGAAATTTCCATTCGGAATGATTTGAATCGGTATGAATAAAAGTCAGCATGTAAACGTGGCTACTGTTGCTGGTAGTTTGGCCCATTCCTCCATGCAGATCTCCTCTAGAGCAGTGATGTTTTGGGGCTGTCGTTTGGCAACACGGACTTTCAACTCCCTCCACAGATTTTCTATAGGGTTGAGATCTGGAGACTGGCTAGGCCATTCCAGGACCTTGAAATGCTTCTTACTAAGCCACTCCTTTGTTGCCATGGCTGTGTGTTTGGGATCATTGTCATGCTGAAAGACCCAGCCACGTCTCATCTTCAATGCCCTTGCTGATGGAAGGAGATTTTTACTTGGCCCCATTCATTCTTTCCTTTACACCAGGGGTGTCCAAACGTTTTGCAAAGGGGGCCAGATTTGGTGTGGTAAAAATGTGGGGGGCCGACCTTGGCTGACGTCCTTTACGTAGAACAATATATTTAAGCAAATTTTAGCAAGCTATTCCTTGTGTCACATTTGCTTTATTAGTTGTTTTTATTCATAAATTCAACAATCCCGCAACTAGCCTTTGTGGCGTTCTCTTGACTCTCGGGCTCTTGTGAAATACTACTGCTGTAAAATTAAACTAGCTTCAAGTTCCCTCAATGTCTCGCTATGTGTCTTCCCTGTAATCTTGTCGAACATGTTAGCGTCTCCTTTTTGGTAATATCGCCTCACATTGAACTCTTTAAAAGCAGCGACTGTCTCTTTGCAAATGAGGCAGACACAGTTGTTGCATATTTTAGTGAAGAAATAGTCCAATTTCCACCTAACGTCGGCCATCGGCAACTTTTTTTTGTTGACTGACACGGGGTAATGTTGCTTAGAGTGCCGCTGCCTTTTAGTGGTTAAATGAGGAGCAGCATTTAGTGTGCAAGCTACTTCATATGCTGGTAGCAGTACTGCTGACCAATTTATCAAGTCTGTGTGCGGGCCAAACGTTCTTGATTTTATGACAGAGGCTGGGGGCCGGATGAGATTTGACCAAGCGCCGCATTTGGCCCCCGGGCCGGACTTTGGACATGTCTGCTTTACACAGATCAGTCGTCCTGGTCCCTTTGTAGAAAAACAGCCACAAAGCATGACGTTTCCACCCCCATGCTTCACAGTGGGTATGGTGTTTTCCGGATGCAATTCAGTATTCCTTCTCCTCCAAACACGAGAACCTGTGTTTCTACCAAAAAGTTCTATTTTGGTTTCATCTGACCACAGGCATGAAAATGGGTCAGGGGTTAAAAAGGTGAGAAGGGTGTGGAGGAAATATGTTCCAGTACACTGTACACCCCAACAAAATATTGAGCTCTGTCAACCCACACTGTGTTTCAGCAGGGCCGTGCAGAGACCGGTGGAGGGGCGGGTGCTCGTAGATCAAAAGGGGCACATGAACAAGTATTTAATACACATTAAAACAACATAACTTCAATTTTAACCAGCTTTAGATAATAATTGGCTGCGACTGTGACATACTTTAATTGGGAGGGGGCAACAGTGAATAGAAATCATAACTGTCATCAACACTTTCTGGCTGTGACTCAGTCAGTCTGCCTCTTTTCTTCCTTCAACCTCTGCATCAAAATTTCCTTCCTCAACTTGTTCATCTGAGAACAAACAAACCACATCAGATGGTCACTGAGCCATCAACAGCACAGTTTTCTCAAAACTATTATTTCATTATTATCCATACTTAACAACTCTAGAACCTAATGATTAATAAAGCAATGACATAAAATCTTATAGAAAAATAACATTGTAATTGCGTTTATAATTGTATTTAATACCCGACTATCCTTGCAAACTTGTTCTTACTAGGTATGCTATTCACCCAGCTGATGAGGTATCCACTGCCTTTAGCAGCCTCATCCAACTCCTTTTTTTATCCCTCAATCTCCTTTCCCTAAGAGGCATGTCTATGTAATGAAATATAAATATTAAAAAAAAACAACAACAACAACAACAACCAAAAAAAAAAAAGACTCCCCGGTGGCTTTTAGTTTTAAAGCTTTCTTAATTTCTTTCTCTCAATAACGATGGAGGTAGATTTGTGTTTTTATTATTCAATCAAAAAACAAAGTTACTTCTATCAAAAACAAAGTTGCTTCAATCAAAATACAGTATATACTTTTAATCCCAAAAAAGTCACTTCAATAAAAAAAATTGTTTTTGATAGCAAAAATAAATTTGAGACAAAAAAGCATTTGAAAACTATTTTTCTTGATTGAAACAAATGTTTCCTTTGAAGTAATGTTGTTTTGTGTTTGGGCCACATTTTGGCTAGGACATTTGTGTCTTTATTATTCAATCAAATAAGTTGCTTCAAACAAAAAAATATATATAAAAAGAAAAACTTTGCACATGTGTCAATCACCGTTTAACAAAGCCTGAGAGGGTTTGAGTAGACTCACTATGAAGCATTTAATAAAGCCAAGCATTTTCTTACTACTTTATTCTTGTTTAAAAATAATTCGGTGGGGCAGTAACATGTTTAAAACTTATCATAATTCTTACATTTTGAAGTGCTTGAAAACCATTTATAAATGATACTTTGGTGAAAAAAGTGAAAAAACATGTCTTATATATATGTATCTTTTTTCCAATGTAAAATCTGAATAAATACATTGAGCACGCACAAAAAAATGGAGAGGGGGGGCGCTACTTCGCGGTTTTCACTTATTGCGGCGGGTTCTGGTCCCCATTAACCGCGAAAAACGAGGGATCCCTGTATTTCTGAAAAGCTTTAAGAAGCAAGAGTCATTCCTACCACTCGTCGGGCCGGTGTTGTGCCGACACCGGCCGTCAGCTCAAGTCCCAGCCGAAAATAACGCGTCTCAGGCGAACAACGGGAGCGATACGAGGCGCCCCCCTCCATCCAAGAGCAGCCGCTTAATTTGACTCAACAGTGTGTTTCTTCATTTATATTACCGCTAAATACACAAGCTTGACGCCAATTTAACGGGAGCTATTTTTTTTCATGGGAGATTTGGCTAGCTCTGGCAGTGTTCAACGCAAGCTGCAACGAATGGCAGTAACTTTTTTATATCGCAAAATGTGAAAACGATTGAAACCATTACTCACCAAATTCAATCTGCTGGCAAATACAGGCAAGTGTGTATGCTGCACTCTGGTCTGCCCCGGTGTGGGTGAGGCCTGCTTTTTGTTTTCGCAGCTTTGCGAGCCAACCAAAGGCTCTCCGAGCACTCCATGTACCCGTATGGAGTGCGCGCGTTTGGAATAATGGAACGCAGCTTGGGCCGATGATTGGTTCTCGTCAGCGAAGCATCTAGAAGGATTTGCTGACTGTCCAAGTTGTCACTTTTTTAAAGAACCGATTTCTTAAGTGCTCAGTTTACGTACTAAGTTAATCACATGATAATAATAATAATAATAATTAAATAAAACCTCCCGACCCCCCCCCCCCCCCCCTCCCAAAAAGAATTTCTCCTCGGATCTACGCAATTCACGTAGGTCGCCCTTTTTGACTTCAAAACGGCGAATTTTGCCGAAAGGTGAGAGATTTTCATGCCTGTGACCATAACACATTCTCCCAGTCCTCTTCTGGATCATCCAAATGCTCTTTAGCGAACCAGAGACGGACCTGGACGTGTACTGGCTTCAGCAGGGGGACACATCTGGCAGTGCAGGATTTGAGTCCCTGGCGGCGCATTGTGTTACTGATAGTAGCCTTTGTTACTGTAGTCCCAGTCTCTGTAGGTCATTCACTAGGTCCCCCCGTGTGGTTCTGGGATTTTTGCTCACCGTTCTTGTTATCATTTTGACGCCACAGGCTGAGATCTTGCATGGAGCCCCAGATCGAGGGAGATTATCAGTGGTCTTGTATGTCTCCCATTTTCTAATAATTGCTCCCACAGTTGATTTCTTTA
This sequence comes from Corythoichthys intestinalis, assembly GCF_030265065.1. Classification (NCBI taxonomy): domain Eukaryota; kingdom Metazoa; phylum Chordata; class Actinopteri; order Syngnathiformes; family Syngnathidae; genus Corythoichthys; species Corythoichthys intestinalis. The sequence continues at coordinate 22,705,140 of NC_080402.1, forward strand.
CACCAAGCGTTTTACCTATTGCAGATTCAGTCTTCCCAGCCTGGTGCAGGTCTACAATTTTGTCTCTGGTGTCCTTCGACAGCTCTTTGGTCTTGGCCATAGTGGAGTTTGGAGTGTGACTGACTGAGTTTGTGGACAGGTGTCTTTTATACCGATAATGAGTTAAATAATTACAGGTACAGGTTACATTAATACAGGTAACGAGTGGATCCTCTTTAGACCTCGTTAGAAGAAGTTAGACCTCTTTGACAGCCAGAACACTCCGCTCTCAGAATGCAGGTCTATTGGTAGTTCCCGGGGTTTCTAAAAGTACTGTCGGAGCTACAGCCTTTAGCCACCAAGCCCGTTTTATGGAATTAGCTTCCAGCTAATATTAAAGAAGCCGAGACAGTCTGCACATTTAAGATTAGATTAAAAACGTTCCTATTGGACAAAGCTTATGATCAGGCTAGTTGAAGTCGGAGTAGACTCACAGTTTAGTCTAAGCTGCACTAGAAGCTATAATGCTGGGGGAAGTACAGCCACTGATTTCTATCTCCTTTTTCTCACTCTACCATTTGTCTTAATTTGTTTCTATTTTCCAATGTTAATATCTAGTTGTCTAGTCTCTTCATCACTAGTCACCCGGTGTCCCCTTTCACCCCTCCCCTCTGGGGAGGGGCTATTTTTCATTTGCAGCCTCCTGACTGTCCGGACCCCTGGCTGGATGGACGTCCTCGTTGCTACCTCCGTCTCACCTGGCTAGATGGACCTCTTCTTGTTCCTTTACTCCACTGCATCTTTACGGACTGTAACTTCGCCTGCTAATTCCCATTAGCAGTCCTGGGGCTTCATGGCTATCCGTCCTGGGAGTGGATCTCTCCTGACTGTGGTACTCCCCAAGGTTTCTCATTTTCTCCCAAAGACTCTGGAGTTTTTGGAGTTTTTCCTTGCCGACATGGAGGGTCTAAGGATGGGGGATACCCAGGACTTGAACTTTATTTATTCATCTTTGTTGCTTCATTTGCTGTTTCTGATTGTGTATCATATTGCCTCTGCAAAGCCCTTTGAGACAACCTTGTTGTGATCCAAGGCTATACAAATAAAATTGAATTGAATTGAATTAGAAATCTTGCTTGTTTGTAGGTGACCAAATACTTATTTTCACTGTAATTTGGAAATAAATTCTTTAAAAAAATCAAACAATGTGATCTTATTTTTCCACATTCTGTCTGTCATGGTTGAGGTCTACCCATGTTGACAATTACAGACCTCTCTAATCTTTTCAAGTGTGAGAACTTGCACAATTGGTGGTTGACTAAATACTCATTTGCCCCACTGTCTAGCAATAGAACAGAATTTTCTGTGGGCCTTGCAAAATCAGTCAAAATCCAGTAAAACGGCCGGGAGCGATGGGCCTTGCTCTGCTGAAAATGGCTGGGAATGAATGAGTTAAACTCGACAGATTTGCCCCTTCAAAATGATCCCCCAGTCTACCGTAATGGAAGACGGAAATATCAGAATATTTACTGTTAAGAGTCTATGTCTCCACACGGTTCTAATATTTGTCACTTCATTTGATATATATTATTTCGGCATACTTAATTACTTAACGCATACTCAAACGTTAATATAGTCACAGTAACCGGATGTGAGCGCAATGATGACAAGCATATGTGTGTATTTGTGTGAGACAAACCAGGTGTGGGCTTTGGGCAAATTGTTTGTGTTGGCATCAATCTGATGAATGGTGAAAAGTCGAGGCCCCGCCGCACCTGCAGGCAAAAACACAGAGAAAGCAAACAAGCTTGAGCAAATGTTTCACCTTTTCACATGTTACATTTCTTCTTAGAAAAACAGCCAAGTCTCTGAAGTTTAACGATGAGGTCACGTTCTGTCCGCTCTGCGCCAGGACCCGACTTCTTGTGAGAGCAATCATTGTACCTTGTAGCGCCTTGAAACCTTGGAGGGGCACCCTGGACGAGCCGGTGACAAACTGCAGCAGGCGCGCCCTCCTCTCCTCATCGAACGACTCCACCGCCTTCCAGAACCACTTGACGATATTGCTGTCCGGTGTGCAGTGCTTGAGACGCGTGTTGGACTTCCAGTCGGAGACGTCGATCTTTCCCAGCCCGCACACGATCAACTAAAAGAGACGAAAATAAAACAATTAACAGAAAGGAAAGGCGCAACGGTAATGACGCTGAGGTCTTTGCTCTCGTACCTCGAGTTCCTTTTCGTCGAAGGATTTGAGCAGATGCTGTGGGATCACCTCATTAAAGCCTTTCTGCAGGGCCAAAAACTGGGCTTCGATGCCATGTAGGAAACGCCAATTCACATATAACCTGTTGGGTGTAAAACATTTCAATCAATTTCAAGATGATATAGTAATGATTCTTTGGATAATGATAGGATATTTGCCGATATTATTGAAGCCCCTTTCAGACTTATATCTCACTAAATTCCCGTGTAATGTGAGGGAAGAAGTCAGGTTTTGGTTAAATGGCATCCATCATAAATTCTCGTCCTCTTCGCCCTCACTGCCACCTTTGACACAATTTCCCATACAATCCTTCTCGACCGACTCTCCTCCATCGGTATCACCCACACACCCCTATCCTGGTTCACTTCCTACCTGTCAAACCGCACACGATTCGTTAAACTTGGCCCCCGTAAATCCAGTTCCCTCCCTGTCTCCGCTGGCATGCCCCAGGGCTCTGTCCTGGGGCCGCTCCTCTTCATCATCTACATTCTCCCCCTCGGTGCCATCTTCCGCAAACACAATAATCACTTTCACTGTTACGCGGATGACACCCAGCTTTACATATCTTCAAAACCAACCGCCTCCCTCCCACCTTCCTCTCTCAACCTCTGCTTAGATGACATTAACTCCTGGTTCTCCTCCAACTTCCTCCTACTTAACAGCTTCAAAACAGAAGTCCTCCTAGTTGGAACCACTGCAACGCTCTCTAATGTCCATAAGTTCTCTATTACCATCAACAATTTACCGATCTCTCCTTCGTCTCAGGTTAAGAGTCTAGGTGTCATCCTCGACAGCACACTTTCCTTCCAGTCACATATCAACAGCATCACCAGATCAGCCTATTTCCACTTTCGCAACATTTCTCGCCTCCTCCCTTCTCTAACCCGCCATACCGCTTCCACCCTGGTCTGTAATCTAATAACCTCCCGGCTCGATTATTGAAACTCACTGCTCTTCGGTCTCCCTAACAAGTCCCTCCAGAAACTGCAGCTCCTCCAGAACTCAGCAGCACGCCGCATCACTCAAACCCCCGCAACACACCATATCACACCCATCCTCCATCAACTTCACTGGCTTCCCGTCAAACAAAGAATCAACTACAAGATCCGCATCATCACCTTCAAATACTCTGTGCCCTGGCCCCTCCCTACCTTTGCGATCTTCTCCGTCTAAACAATCCAACCCGTTCACTTCGCTCTACCACTATTCTTCCCCTCTCCGTCCCCCGTGTCCGCCTCTCCACCTTTGGTTCCAGAGCTTTTAGTCAATGCTCTGTCCAGCTCTGGAACTCCCTACCCCCTGATCTTTGTAGCATATCTACCCTATCACTTTTCAAATCTAGACTGAAAACACACCTGTTCACTCTTTCTTACATACCATAACCCCTAGCTGTTATATTTTTACTTTTACTATTACTATTATACTTATACTATTACTTTATATTTTACTTTTTATTGTGCTTTTAATTTTTCATCCTTTTAATACCTTTTTATCGTACTGTGATTCCATGTCTCCTGTGAAGAGTCTTTGTTTTGAAATGCGCTCTAGAAATAAAATGTATTATTATTATTATTATCATAGGCAGAGTTTGACTTTTTGGGCAGGGAGGGGGCATAACATTCTGATGACCCCAAAACGCAGTGTCAGCCATAAAATTAACTTACAAGAATATTTATAATAATAAGCTGACAATGAGCGTTTTTTTGTTTCCTACCATTCTCCGGGAATTCTAAATCAGTCTGCCTAGGCAATACTTTTCACCAAGATCGTCATCCATTGATTATGGTACGCTCGCCTGTGTCGTGCCATTGTAGTTACCCCAGTCAAAAATAGTATCCCCTGGGAGAGCCATACGGAGGTAGATTTGTATTTTTATTATTTAATAAAAAAAAATAGTTGCTTCAATCAAAATATATATTTTCAATTTAACAAAATGTGTTTGAATGCAAAAATAAATTTGGAACTCAAAAAAATGCACGTGAAAGCTATTTTTCTTTGATTTTTTAAAATTTTTTATTGGAGTAAAGTTTTTTTTTTTTGATTGAAGCAACTTTTTTGCTTGAAGTAATGTTGATTTGTGTTCATGCCACATTTTGGCTAGGATGTTTTTGTCTTTATTATTCAATCAAAAAATAAGTTGCTTAAAAAACATATATTTACTTTCAAAAAGAAAAATCACTTCAATCGAAAAATTTCAATCATAGAAAACATTTTCGAATGCGGAAAAATATTTGAGATTGAAAAATTTGCATTTGAACACTTAATTTTTCATTAAAAAAGTTTTCTTTGATTGAAGCAATCATTTTTGTGTTTGGGCCATATTATGGGTAGGAAGTTGCTTCAATCAACAACAAAAAAAAACATTTTTCAATCAAAGAAAAAAATCATTTGAAAAATAAAATTGCCCTCCGCTATTTTTATTTTATTTTATTTTTTGTGAAAATTATATGCAAAGCAAATGACCGTTTAAGGTGCTAGTCACATGATCTGTTGGAAAAATAATTTTGACCCATTCTAAAAGTATATGAATTTTTTGTTCATTTTATTCATTTTTGTTGCAGTTTTATTGCTCTACAACTTAAGTCAATTTCATGCAATGACACTTTTCGGCCACCGGGGTGGGGGCCTGTCCCCCCTGGCCCCTCCTTAGAATCCGCTTATGGTTTTCATCAATTACACTGGGATACCATTAAAAAGAAAAAAATCAGTTGTTTTAAGTAGGACAGCATTTTTTTACTTTTTTTTTGGGAACAGAAGCCAAAACTATTACAGTCGTACCTCGACATACGATTGCTTCGACACACGATGTTTTCGACGTCCGACGTAAAATTTGACTCGCCAGTTGTTTCTACATCCGACGACATGCTCGAAATACGACGATTTTGACAGTGCCGCAGTTTCTTTGTTTTGCAGAAGACTGACGCACGGCTGATTTTCTTGTGAGAGAAATCAACACTGGATCCAAAAAGGTTCGTGCAGGTGGAGAAAAAAAAAAAAAAAAAGGTGAGACTTACCATTGAAATGAACATGTGAATGATCGAATGATATTTGTAACATTTTTACAGATATTATTATCATTATTGCCATCATTATATTATTGTTATTCTGATTTTTATTCATAATTTGTTTTGCTGTGTGTAATTGCTATTTTCAATAGTAAAAGCCGTATTTATTATTTGGATTTAGTGTAGGTTTTTGGGCTGTGGAACGAATTAATGGAATTATAATGTATTTCTATGGGAAAATCCTGCTCGGCATACAACCAATTTGATTTACAAAAAAGGTCCTGGAACCAATTAACTTCGTATGTAGCGGTACCACTGTACATTTTTTTCCACCCCCCAGAGTTTAACCCTGGAAATCCCGGGTTTTTTGGCTATAAAGAAAGACCACAAAGGTGTTAGATGACCCCCATACCAAACTGACGACTTGACTTTGGGGCAGTTTACATGGCGACTCTGCGACACAAAGACGCAATGACTGCGGACTCGCCTCGGGTGCATATGGTGTCGGCCAAGACGGAATGCGAAGATGAAAAATTCAGAATCCTGCCTCCAAAGTGGAAGAATCCGATTGCGGGGGATTGAGGGGGGCTTCCTCGGCATGCATATCAAAGGCTCCCGCGGCGCGAGCCCGAGCCAATAACGTCAGCACTCGTACACGTCACATTGGGCTGCGTGGCGGTGCTACTAAACATCAAAAACAGCAAATATGGCGGAATGTCGGCTTTAATTTACTGTTTTAATAATATTTTTAAATCAAATATGTTGAATGTTCCTATTGTTGTGCCTTTTTGAACAAAGAAAAATGCCATTGCTTTGAGTGGGCGGGCATATTTTTTTCCAGGTTGAGGGAGCTTGGTGGGGTCAAAGTGCATCATTCTCTGTCACCCTGTAAATCTGCACTGCCCCCTAGGGCCTGGCATGAATACTACATCGTTTTCATGCGGAATTGCGACATTGTTCGAATGGAGATGCAAATGCAAATTTGAAATTTTTCGTATTCTCCGAGAGTCACCATGGAAACGGCCCCTTAATCACACAATAGACAACTCAAACAAGCAATGAAGCAGACAACCCCCCTACAGACTCCTGTGGAGTCGCTGCCTAGGTGTGAAGGGGGGGTTTCACTCTGGATAGCAGCAATTAGCATCTTGAATATTTGCAAATCTAGAGCTCCCTTGGCTTTGTCAAACACGGAGGAACACGGAGATAGCCAGTCGCCGTGTTCTCAAATATGATTGATATGGCAGAGCTGAATGCATATGTGTTGTATCAGGCATGCACCGGAAGGCAAGAGAGACGGTTGGACTTCTTGGTGGGGCTTGCAAAGGAATTGGCTCACTCGCATGTGGGCGCAAAGAAGGCGCAGAAGGAAAAATTGCTTCTGCAACAACCTCCAACACCTAGCTCCAGGAAAAGGGCGAAGTGTCCTATGTCACCACATAAAAAATGTTTTGTTTTTTATTACACCATCCCTTGTATATAGTTTCTTTTGTTGTCTTTTTCACATACGTTTTTTTTTTTTTTTAAAATAAAAAGCTTTTTTGTGCAAAAAATGTCTTGTGCATCATCAGCCATCCATCATCAGCAATATAAGAATTATAGCTCCATACATACAAGAAACAGTGCAACTAAATATTCAGAGAGATTGAGACAGCTATACTTTCTCAATGCTGTAATGTCAGACAGTCCTCCGCAACAAATCCCCAGCAAAAAAAGTGCTCTGATATCTTCCAAATTTTGTCAAATCGTGCACAATTTTCACATTAGACAACCATACTGAGCAGTTACCAAACACCAGGGGCGGACTGGGACTAAAAAGCAGCCCTGGACTTTGACTCAGCCCAGCCCATAAGAATCGCTATACGAAGGGAAACACAGACCCCATAGGGGGGTCCGGGAACATGCCCCTCCCGGGAGAGTTTTTTTTTTTTTTTTTTTACATTTTATTGTAAAATGCACCAATTTCGTGCACTTTGAGAGAAAAATGAAGAAAATGTGTCTAGACTGTGACTGTCTGACTACGGGCGCTCAAAGTACTGCAAGGCTGAACTGGAGTTGGATTCATTTTCTGTACTAGCTCTATGATCAACCTGAATAAACAAATGAAAGAATTTATTTTTCAAAGCAAGTTTTACGTATCCAATTGGTTATAATATATCTTTAAAGATCTCTGTCTATAAAATGACTTCATTGTTTATGCCATAATTCAGTGGTCTCCAAACTATTCCACATAGGGCTGCGGCGGGCGCAGGATTTCATTCCAACAAAACAAGACAAAACCTCTGCACCAATCTGGTGTCTTACAAGTGTAATCAGTTGATTGCAGTCAGGTGCTGCTTGTTTTAGCAGAAACTTCATTGGTTAAACTGTCGGTACTCGATCGGTTAAAACAAAAACCAGGCCCCACAGCGGCCCTTGAGGACCGGTTTGGAGACCCCTGCCATAATTAATCTTGCCATACAAATAATAAATTTCAATGAAAATACAATACACATTTCAAGACAAATCCTGTATACATAAACTTCATTGGAAAGTATTAACCAGAAAACAAAACGATATATAAATGATTAATAATGTATATAACATCAATTTAACTACCTAAACTTTAAAGTAAAACCATTCATTTTATTAATATTTTGTTATATTTCTTCTGAATTAATATTGCTATGCTGCGTGTGCATACATTGTTTTACGGCTAAAATATTTTTTCTTAGGAGAGGGATAGTAGGACTAGCATACTGTAACTTGACACGATTGCAAACGGGTACATCGACTAGCTGGCACTAACCCTTCAATTGTCATTTATTTGATTTAAAATGTAGCTACCTGATGGATAACAATTGCCAGTTTACAGAGCAAGTAACCCTCTTCATCCCAATTTACTTGCCCTGCGCTTGTCTGGGGAACTTCCAACAGTTTATCGTTGCCCCCTCCCTCTTCTTTTCTCTCTCCCAGCACCGTCTGCACGTCAGAGCGGCTGCAGCTCCCTCTCACCATCGCCGGGAGCTGAGCTGTTGTTACCCGACGTGGCCGTTGCAGCCAGACTGCTGCTTGCGAAAATATTTGTCGATTTATGACATTTTAATGCTTCACTCTCCAGTTTCTTTAATTTTTTCTCTCTAACCTTCTCCGCGCCACCCTGCTCTTTTCAGTTTTTTTGCCACCACCATCCATATTGTGCATTAACACTCGTCGCTATTTTGCTTCCACAAGGAAGGAACCAATGAAGGCTACTCTGTGCTTTCGTCGTTCCTAGTCTATCAGATTGGCGGTGAAAAGCCAGGCGCATTGCTGCCACCTGTCGGATTGGATGCGAACTGTAGATAATCAGAGGATAGGGGGGATAAAAACAGTGATGCATAATGAATGGCGGCCGCCGGCCGTCCAGGGCACCGGCCGTTCTGTGATCCTCCAGAACCCACAGATTACCAGTCCGCCCCTGCCAAACACTAAAACGTACTGTAAAAAGGTTGTTCGCCCGATTGCCTGCCTGAGCGGTCCACTGTCCGACAAAGCCAAGGCAGCCCTGCCCTGGAAACACTCAAAATGCTAATTGGAGCAATCTAACCCTGTGGTTTCACGAGTGTGAATGGGAATGACTAATGAGGACCTAAATGCTCACAAAAGATATGCTGATTAGAGTCAGACGACTCTTCTCTGGATACAAAAGTGATTTGTATCAACTGATCCACCCTTGGTAGTTCTAGTTTAATACATTACTACATCTACACAAGTAGTCATATCCTGAAAAGATAGTGTTTTATAAAAATTGCAGTCACACCTGTTGCTTTCATAGTTCTTTGTATGTCAATACTGTAGATTCATTTCATTTTATTGTTTTTTTGTTTTTGTTTTTTTAAATCAGCTCACATTCAGTACAATGGTTTTTATATTTTAGGAAACGGGGATTCTATGGTTCAAAAAATCGACATGATAGAGAATAACAGATCAGTTTTACATTCCAAAGCCAAAAAATGAGTCTTTACATTTTTTTTTTTAGCAAATGTCCAGTGTAGTAAAAATTTTGAGCCCCTAATTCCACGTAACATCTTCATACCTGACATATTCTTTTTTGGTGTCCTCGCTGACAGAGATGCTCTTTCCGTTGGGTTTCAGCTCATGCTGGATGATCTCTCCGTAAGCATTGTGCTCCACACAGAAGGTGTGGTCCAGGACGCCAGTGATGTCATTGTCCCTAGGGAGGAGCAAGGTGGTGAGTTCTTAAGACTCATTTTCTTAAGTATGAGGTGAAATGACTTTGAAAAAAAAATTTTTTTTACTGTGCATGTTATTCCACAATAGGTACTTGATTTTGCAGGCACATTTATTGCGCATATACGTGGAGCATTCACAGAATCAAATAAATTCAGCAGAGGGCGCCACAAACATGTCAATAAACTAAGAAAATTTGTTTGGGTTATTCTCTGTAATTCACAGTGTTACCCCGGTTTTAGTCTGCAACGTGACACCAACACTTGCCCCTAATTTCAACAGGATGCTTTTTACAAGCAGAGCGTCTGTGGAGCAGCTCGATCGGTTCACGCGAGGATTGCAAAATCGCGCGAGAGTCCGAAACTTGCGGGTATTTAAAGGTAATTCAACAACCATTTGCCTTTAGGCCCTGCATGTTGATCAGCTTTCTTTCTGAAAGAAACAAAAAAGTCCTGTGCTTAAGAGAAAATCAACTGCAATGACAAAGATTTTAACATGTATTTTACACATCAAATGCCTGATCATTTTTTTATCCTTGTTAAAAGGTTTTAAAATTTTTTATTGATGAATTTTCTCAAGTTAAAGCGCCATGCAGAAATGAATAAAATCAAGTGCATATTATTCTGAAAATTGACCAGATCCACCATATTTTTACACGAGTGACTTCTGGTCTGCCCGATCCTACCTACTTTGATTGAAGCAGAAGGGTTGCGTCTCGAGCAGGGGTCGCGTTAACCGAATATTTTCCGTCATTGACCGGTTTTTTAAAACGGTGACGGAAAAAACTGAAGTCCGTCCGTCATTTTGACAGGTTGCAATTCACACCCCAGACCACAGGGTGGCGAGTGAGCATATTAATTAGCTATTGTCTCTCTTAATGCATGACGTCGTTGGCTATTCTGTCAGAATATTGTAGCGTCACCGGGGTCTGGCGGCGGCAACGTGATTGACACATCAACGCGAGGTTCTTATTGGTGCACCCGGTGTGCCAGCGCGTCATCCAATTGGTGGACTAGATTGCCGCCTGTGTATAGACCCCAATCACATGACGTCACAACTCCGCCCCCCTGACTGGAGCCGCCATATTGTGTGTCAGCTCGTCGTGTTTACACATTACCGCTACGTACATGCCTCCTATTACGGCGTGTTTATCTGCTCGTTAACATTAATAATCAAAATGGTGAAGGCGTGTGTGGCGGTTGGTTGCAGTAACAGAGAAGATAGACGGAGAGACTTGAAGTTCTACCGTATTCTGAGAGACCCGAAGAGGAGAGCGAGATGGACTGCTGTAATTCGACAAGAAATCTGGGCACCAAACGATCACCACAGACTATGTAGTAGTCATTTTATATCTGGTAAGATGCATTTAATATATATTTAGAAGATCTTGGGCTGACAACCACAATTAAGATCATTGTGTGACGTTGGTGATTGGGGTCTTTTCGTTGCCTCTTTTTCTTTGGGGGCGGAGTTGTTGTTTTGTTGGTGTTGTTGGCGGTAAGCAGAGTAAAAAGAGGGAGAAAAATACCACGACTTCCGTGTCTAATTTTTCGCCGCCAACCAAGCGTTACAATATTAATTAAAAGTGAATGAAAACTAAATACTATTGAATATGTCATCATTATCATTTTAAAAATTTAAGTGACGGGTAAAAATAGATTATGACCGGATTTTTATGACCCTGTCAGTCAAAATGACAGACAACGAAAATGTCTAGCGCAACCTCTGGTCTCGAGACAAATAAATTATGCCGTTCGTTTTGGGTGCGACGCATTTAACCGCTTCTGGAACGCAACTGCTCTACAACTGGTGTGCACTTGCTGCTTGACTAACGGCCGTTGCAGGACACGCTGTAGACGTGCCTGGTGTATTACCAGGGATAGAGTGCGTAAATGGCAAAAAAGACTGACAAAAACTGGCTTGGGCGTCTATAACCAAAAATGGCACTGAAAAATGACCATTCATTGTCTGTGTATGAGTTGAATAATATCCTACCACCACAAATGTCTTTAAGTATGCGCTTTTGATTTACAGTGAGGCGGCACCATTTTCTTATGCTTCCTATTTACTGCCAACCCTCCCATGAAGACTTCACTATCAGTTAGCTCCTACAGACATTGCGCCACGGCTTCCCGTAGGGTGCCGGGCCAGGCAGAGTGTCGAGGCAGCTTTCACTGTGATAGCTCAAACAAACGGTGCGTTCTAACATCGGATTTAGGTGGAAATGGGACGAAAGTTTTAGTGCATACAAGCAGGCAGGAGTGTCTCAAGAGTGATTTGGTCGAGGAGTCAAGGTAATTATTATATAAAATAGCACCATGCATGCACTTGAAACATGAAAAAAAATTACGCATTTATTTAAAGAATTTTCAACTTAAAAAGCTGTTTGCTTTGTGATGGCCGCCATGTTGGATTTTGTATCTATACACAATAGCGTAACTTTATATTTAAATAATCAGGTAATTTACGAAATAGTAATTTAGACATTTCTTCGTCCATACAAAAAAAATCATTTTTTACTTGTTTTATATTATGTAACATTTCAATCTAAAAACAATGAGGGCCAGATAGCCGGCAAGACGTGCTGAGGCAATAGTGACATCGGAATTCATACCTGTCAAGTTGTACGACTTCGGCGTAATTTGTACAAGTGAGCACTGATTTTTAAATATGTACGCCGTACGTCAAAATCTGTACATTTTTCGTGCATTACGTTTTTTTTTCTCCGTTCAGATTTTGTCACAGTTTCGGCAACGAGACAATGTGCGTCACTATGCGTTACTACATTGGTTGAATGACATGAGAAAAGTCAGACACGGAGAAAGAAGAGTGTTTGTTGTGACTCTGTAGCAAACGCCATGCTAGGCTAGGTGGCTCCAATATTTCCTGACTGTAGCCAACAGCCAACAATCTACATCTAGATATCACATGCATATAGAACTACATGCGAAATGACAGACTCGGCGGCGTTCGTAAACAGACGCCATTTTAAAGCAGTAGACTCCTCAGAAAGGCTCTGTTGTAGTGAACCTTCTTAGCGTACCACAGTAACTTTTTATCTAAAATACTCCTTTAATCTGCAAAATCTTGACTTGAATCTATCTTTAAATCATGAAACAGTTTTAAAACTTTCACATGTTGAAAGTAGACAGAAGGGAACTAATGCAAAAACGGGAGCAATTTTAACAACTTAAACAGTTGATTCACAACATTAAATGACTTCCAAATATAGCAAAGGTTACTATGTTTTTTTTGTTTTTGTTTTTTTTTTGAAAAAATGGAAGAAGAAAAAAACAACCCATGAAAGGTAACACCAGTTATTTTGCCAAGTAACTAATTACTCTTACATTCAGGTAACAGAGTTATTAACTCAATTACCTTTTGGGAGAATTAATTTGTAAGTGTAATTAATTACTTTTTAAAAGTAAGATTAACAACATTGATCATAAAGATGAAGTCTGCAGAATGAAAGGTGACGAAAGCGGAGATTTTATTCTGCAAATTTGTAGCCGAACACAATTTGCCTGCAACTATTGCTGATCACTTCTCAGAATTAGCAAAAGAAATGTTCCCTGACTCAGAGATTGCATCGGTAAACTAATTTTATCAATTGACCTTTTTAATTCATAATTGGACACACTAACTAACTACCTTCAAGTCAAACTGAATTGCGAGCTGAAGTGCCATGAAGTGCACCCATCAGAAGACATGATAGAAATTGCCATAAGTGCTACATGCAATTATAACAAAAGTCAGTTAAATTTTAGTATTCATGATGTAGCTAAAATGATTGATTCTTTGATTGCACCAGGTTATATGTTACAATATTACCAATAAATTCATATTATTTTAAAAACTGAGTTTTACTTTTGTTTCATATTGCACGCTGTATACGATGTTGTAAGATTAGTCACCAGTTTGTAAGGGCATACGTCACTATTTGTAAGATTGCCAACGGCCTCGGGTTGACAGGTATGGGACTTCAACCTAAGTAAGTTGTGACGGTATATAGAAAAATGTAAAATTTGGTTTTTGAGTAAAAGTAAGATATTCCTGCATGCTTTCCTCAAGTATTAAGTTTCTGATGTGAAAATTGAGTGATTTATTAGCTGTTGAAAAATTGCACTAAATAAAAAAAGTTTAAGTCACTATTTCGGGTAAAAACTTATACGGTTGTGGTCAAAAGTTTACATACACTTGTGAAGAACATAATGTCAGGGCTCTCTTGAGTTTCCAGTTATTTCTACAACTCTGATATTTCTCCGATAGAGTGATCGGAACAGATACTTCTTTGTCACAAAAAACATTCATGAAGTTTGGTTCTTTTATGACTTTATTATGGGTGAACAGAAAAAGTGATCAAATCTGCTGGGTCAAAAATATACATACATGGATCTGAAAAAGCGAATCATTGACTTGAACAAGTCAGGAAAGCCACTTGGAGCCATTTCAAAGCAGGTGCAGGTCCCAAGAGCAACAGTGCAAACAATTGTTTGCAAGTATGAAGTGCATGGCACTGTTTTGTCACTGCCACGATCAGGAAGAAAACGCAAGCTATCACCTGCTGCTGAGAGAAAATTGGTCAGGAGGGTGAAGCTTCAACTGAGAATCACCAAAAAGCAGATCTGCCAAGAATTAGAAGCTGCTGGAACACAGGTGTCAGTGTCCACAGTCAAGCGTGTTTTATATCTCCATGGACTGAGAGGCTGCCGTGCAAGAAGGAAGCCCTTGCTCCAAAAGCGGCACCTTAAGGCTCGACTGAAGTTTGCTGCTGATCACATGGACAGAGATAAGACCTTCTGGAGGAAAGTTCTGTGGTCAAACGAAACAAAAATCGAGCTGTTTGGCCACAATGCCCAGCAATATGTTTGGAGGAGAAAAGGTGAGGCCTTTAACCCCAAGTACACCATGCCTACCGTCAAGCACGGTGGTGGTAGTATTATGCTGTGGGGCTGTTTTCCTGCCAATGGAACTGGTGCTTTACAAAGAGTAAATGGGATAATGAAGAAGGAGGATTACCTTCAAATTCTTCAAGATAACCTAACGTCATCAGCCCGAAGATTGGGTCTTGGGCGCAGTTGGGTGTTCCAACAGGACAATGACTTCAAACACACATCAAAAGTGGTAATGGAATGGCTAAATCAGGCTAGAATTAAGGTTTTCGAATGGCCTTCCCAAAGTCCTGACTTAAACCCCATTGAGAACTTGTGGACAATGCTGAAGAAACAAGTCCATGTCAGAAAGCCATCAAATTTAACTGAAATGCACCAATTCTGTCAAGAGGAGTAGTCAAAGATTCAACCAGAAGCTTGTGGATGGCTACCAAAAGCGCCTAATTGAAGTGAAAATGGCCAAGGGACATGTTACCAAATATTAGCGCTGCTGTATGTATATTTTTGACCCAGCAGATTTGATCACTTTTTTCTGTTCACCCATAATAAAGTCATAAAAGAACCAAACTTCATGAATGTTTTTTGTGACAAAGAAGTATCTGTTCCAATCACTCTATCGGAGAAAAATCAGAGTTGTAGAAATAACTGGAAACTCAAGAGATCCATGACATTAGGTTCTTCACAAGTGTATGTAAACTTTTGACCACAACTGTATATGTTAATTATTGCTATTTTATCCTGAAAAAATAAAGATGATTATCTCTGCAATTGATGATTTTTGTGTATCCACTGTAAAATCAGAATTTTATAGCCATTTTAAGTTTTGTTATACTTACTGGACTGTCTCAGGAAATTAGAATACACAATATTCTAATTTTTTGAGACAGTCCTGTGTATATATACAGGACTGTCTCAGGAAATTAGAATACACAATATTCTAATTTCCTGAGACAGTCAGGAAATTAGAATATTGTGTATTCTGAGACAGTCAGGAAATTAGAATATTGTGTATTCTAATTTCCTGAGACAGTCCTGTATATATACACAGGACTGTCTCAAAAAATTAGAATATTGTGTATTCTAATTTCCTGAGACAGTCCAGTATATACGTACAAAAAAATTAATCAGGATTGATTTAGGGAACGACTTTGAATTTTTTCATGCTGCTGCTCATGGAGACACATATATATGCCTAAGGGGGTGCATGTTTTGGTTTTGGGTCGCTAGCAGCTTTCGTTTTGAAAATATTTTAAGTTTTTGTAAATAAGCCCCCTACAGAGCGGCCCTGCGCCCTATTTCCCATCAACTGATAGTACAGTCTATGCCTCCCACTTCAAATGGATCGAACGTCTCTCCCCATCAGCCAATGAGTAAATACACGTGTTTTTGTTAAATGACATTCATAGTTTGCCATAAAAATAATACTTAGAAAAACATACAGGATCCAAACAAGACTGTTGTGGAGGTCCGGGTCCACAGACTCCATGTCGTCCAGTGTGATGGGTTTTCCGAGCAGTTGCTTGTAAAAAGGCAGAGTGAAGCCTCCGTCAATGTAGTGGCCGTGGAACACCGCCATGCCCATGATGCGACCCACAAAGTGGAAATACGACAGGTGCTCCTGCAGATTACACATGACATGAAAGAGTGTGTGAAAAGGTTTCACTGGGCTTGCAGCGCTTCACCAAGATATGCTTCTAGGCTAATCATTCCTACCGGGTTGACAGCCGAGTCAGGGTTAATCTGTAAAGTGTAGATGTCATCTCTGGAGTACTGGAACAGGCCGTAGTAGGGGTTCAGCATCTCATGGGACAACAAGTACAACCATTCCCTGAGACAGAAACCAAAGTGAAATGATATGACGAGAAAATGTTCTACGAGGACAGAGGTGTCAAACTCATTTTTATTACGGGCCACATTCTAGTTATGGTTTCCTTTCGAGGGGTTTAATAACTGCAAAACTATTGTATTGTATGAAATTAAAGCATTGGCTGCGATTGATGGTGCTAGACAAAGCAGACCTAGTCTAAAGACGAACAGCTATTACATTGACCACACAGTAACTATGGCATATTACGACATTAAAACTAAGGAAACAGATGAACAAACTGCCAACTGTTCTGATTTGACATCTATCACTGTCAATGGCAGTGAATGATTGTGGGAACCTCTTGGTACCTCACGATACGATACGATACAACGCTCACGATAACCTGACGATACGATTATCGATATATTGGTCAGGAAATCATTCTAGAATATTCTACGAACAACTAATAAACAGAAAAACGAGCTTCTGCTGTGAGTTGGAATGAGTTTATCACTAGTAGACGTCCAATCCATTTGAAGTGGGAGGGTGGCAGCGAATGAACATTCGTTCATTCGCTGCCACCCCTCCCACTTCAAAAGGATTGAACGTCTATGGCTGTCAGTGGCAGCCGATTCCAGGCAATGAGGTCATTTTGGGCTATTTAAGGTCATTTACCTATTGATTTTCAGTTACTTCCAGTTGATTTTGGGGTATTTTACCAGTCACTTCCTGTTTATTTTGAGTTACAGAACAGGAAGTGACCTGGGAATCACCCAAATGAATAGGCAGTGACTCAAACTCAACAGGAAATGACATGTAAATTCCCTGATCGGACAGAATGAGTGTGAATGCTTTGGTTTTGAATGAGCGAACGTTCCCAGTCTAAATGGATTGGGCGTCGTGCACCGTCAATGCAGCCTTAGAGTTAACCGAGACACTATTATGGTGGAAGATTTTGGTAGCAAGGGCGTAGATTTGCATAGGGACGGTAGGGACGTAACACTACCAAATTTTTAGAATGCTCAAATTGTCCCAACCAACTTTTAAGAAACCTTATTTGCATTATATAATGAGTTCAGTTACAGTGGGGCAAATAAGTATTTAGTCAACCACTAATTGTGCAAGTTCTCCTACTTGAAAATATTAGAGAGGCCTGTATTTGTCAACATGGGTAAACCTCAACCATGAGAGAGAGAATGTGGAAAACGAGAAAATCACATTGTTTGATTTTTACAGAATTTATTTGCAAATCATGGTGGAAATTAAGTATTTGGTCAATACCAATAGTTCATCTCAATATTTTGTTATGTACCCTTTGTTGGCAATAACAGAGGCCAAATGTTTTCTGTAACTCTTTACAAGCTTTTCACACACTGTTGCTGGTATTTTGGCCCATTCCTCCCTGCAGATCTCCTCTAGAGCAGTGATGTTTTGGGGCTGTCGTTGGGCAACACGGACTTTCAACTCCCTCCTCACCCCGTGGCGTCAAAATGATAACAAGAACGGGGAGCAAAAATCCCAGAACCACACGGGGGGGACCTAGTGAATGACCTACAGAGAGCTGGGACCACAGTAAGAAAGGCTACTATCAGTAACACAATGCGCTGCCAGGGACTCAAATCCTGCACTGCCAAACGTGTCCCCCTGCTGAAGAAAGTAAACGTCCAGGCCCATCTGCGGTTCGCTAGAGAGCATTTGGATGATCCAGAAGAGGACTGGGAGAATGTGTTATGGTCAGATGAAACCAAAATAGAACTTTTTGGTAGAAACACAGGTTCTCGTGTTTGGTGGAAAAAGAATACTGAATTGCACCATACCCACTGTGAAGCATTGGGGTGGAAACATCATGCTTTGGGGCTGTTTTTCAGCAAAGGGACCAGGACGACTGATCCGTGTAAAGGAAAGAATGAATGGGGCCATGTATCGAGAGATTTTGAGTGAAAATTTCCGTCCATCAGCAAGGGCATTGAAGATGAGACGTGGCTGGGTCTTTCAGCATGACAATGATCCCAAACACACAGCCAGGGCAACAAAGGATTGGCTTAGTAAGAAGCATTTCAAGGTCCTGGAGTGGCCTAGCCAGTCTCCAGATCTCAACCCTATAGAAAATCTGTGGAGGGAGTTGAAAGTCCGTGTTGCCCAACGACAGCACCAAAACATCACTGCTCTAGAGGATATCTGCATGGAGGAATGGGCAAAAATACCAGCAACAGTGTGTGAAAAGCTTGTGAAGAGTTACAGAAAAGGTTTGGCCTCCGTTATTTCCAACAAAGGGTACATAACAAAGTCTTGAGATGAACTTTTGGTATTGACCAAATACTTATTTTCCACCATGATTTGCAAATAAATTCTTTAAAAATCAAACAATGTGATTTTCTGTTTTTTTCCCCCCACATTCTGTCTGTCATGGTTATGGTTTACCCATGTTGACAATTACAGGCCTCTCTAATATTTACAAGTGGGAGAACTTGCACAATTAGTGGTTGACTAAATACTTATTTGCCCTACTGTATTTAGGTAATTTAGATTGTCTTCCCAGAATTGAACCTACCATTATTAGGTGAATTATTTTTATTATCATCGTTACTTGGGATGTTACAATCGATGCTCAGTTATGCTCTCACGACTTGGAAAATAACAAATAGAAACATATGGTGTGGCGCTGCGTATATTTCCTGAAAGCTGCAACCAGGAGTGCTTGTGCATAACAGTGGCGATCCTGGAAGTGGCGACAGTTTTGACAGGCGGAAATAACATGAAAAAAACAGATCGTGTGCACCTTTGACTGGGGGTACCACGCAGTTCACTTGTCGGGTTATAATTTTCCTCTATGCATTTTTATATACTCGTGTTAGGTCGGCAGTGAGTTGGCAGGGGTCAGCCCCGAAGCTGGCTGATCGGAGACTTAACGTAGGAGACAAGCTCTGTAAGAAAACGCTCATCTTTGCGTAATCCAGGAATGCCACGTCTTGATCGTCTACCTCCAATGTTTAGGATGCCGTCATGCCGCACTAAAAATGGCGACGGCATTAGGTCACTTCCTTAGTATCCGGTTGTTTTTTGGACACAGTAGTCTATATTAAGTGGCGGGTAATATTAGCTGGCTAACTTATCTGTGTAAGTTCTTGCACAGTAAAGAGGCAGATTAGTGTAACCTACATGCCGCATAGTCAAACTAATAACATGTTTAAGGCCATCCACCGTCCTATTGTAGACTTAGCCTGACACAAATGGAAATTCAATTGAAACACGTAAGAAAAACACCTAACTTTTCAGTGATGTGCGTTATCAAGCGTAATGAAATTTTTTTGGTAAGAAATGAGAAATTTTTGTTAGTTTTATGAGTGAAAGCAGTTTATTTGTTGGGTTTTTTTTCTCGTCAAATCTGAGATGCAATTGTTGGCTTTTTCCTTGTCATCTAAAAATGGTTCAATATTAGGAGAAATGGCTAGTTTTTTCATGTATATTTATAATTGCTCTGAGACTAGTTTTATCCGATTACTCGATTAATTTATGGAATTTTCAGTAGAATACTCGATGACTAAAATATTTGATAGCTGGAGCCCTATTTTTAAGTGACGACAACCCGCAATTTTGATACTTTAGCAAGAAACCTGAATTTGAGGGACATGACTTGCTTTCGTGGGCAACACAAAATAATGTGTCGGGTCAGAAAAAATTAATACCTTGCAACTCCACCGTAGTCTAGTCCCTCCTCTCCTCTGAATTTGATCATCAGTCTTTTCCACAAATCCTTCGGTCGCATCTTCATCACCTGCCGGTATGACTCCTACGGATTAACACATGCAGGTACATTAATAATATACAGCATGAGGTAACAGTTGACCTCTAGTTAGGGCTGAGTCTCTAGAGGCTGTGATTCAGTAAACATCTTCTCCCACAGCGACAGCTCTACCGCCAAGTCACGAGAACGAGCTCCGTTGCTTTTAATAACATTTATATTGAAACAGTTCACCTGAGCCAGCATGTATGAGACTCATAATCAGCAGTGGGTGTTCGGCAGAACTTTCCGTAAAAAAGAATGCTGGGCCCAGTGAATCTGCAATGCTGGAGTTCCACACTTCTACAGCTGTCCTGTCGAACTGAGATGAAGTCATATTTTCATTTCTCTACTTGAACTTGTGAAGTTGCGTCTGGCTCACCAACATTGTTGCCTTCATTACCCTCGCCGCCCCCCCATCCTGAGCTCCTTAGCAGCTGAAATCATCTAGAAAGAATGCCTGGCCTGGGTTGAACAAATGATTGGGAAAGGGAAAAGGAACAGAATAACTTTTGGAGGTGGTGTGAGGGCCTTTCTGCTATGCTTTTCCCTGGAAATCATAAAGTGATTCCAAGAACTGGTACTGAGCTGCCCCGGGCCTTTTTCTGGGGCACATCGTAAACACTGTGAGAGTAATTGTCAGTTAATGCAAATATCTGGAGAGCATTACATTTTTGCATGGATGTTTTGACTTTGTCCTTTGCAAGGCATGTAATAGTTTATATGCATAGTAAATTCAATGATTTGTGCGTGCATGCATGTCTGTCATGCACATGTTTGTTCACTGGTGCATGTATGCTTGCATGACAGCTTCTCATTTTTTGATGCGTAAGAATCTTTTATTGTGAAATTGTCGTTTGACTGTACTGACACAAGAAGAAAAAGTAAAAAAGCTAAGGAGGAATAAATGAAATGAATCTGAGTGTAAACGGGACACATCTCAATCAGATGATCACTCGTTCTTACCTCAAAAATCTCCTCACGGCACACTTCGATGCGGCAGTGGCCTGCTTGGGGTTGTTGCTGCGAGAGCTCCTGACGAAGAATCTTCAGCTTCTGCACCAGATCTCGCTTGTACCGAGGCACAGTCAGGCACTCGGCCTCTTCCGGCAACTGGGCTGGGGACAGAGTTGGCTGAGGGCCACTGGAACCTCCCTGGCCCTTCATCTGAGCTGGATGGCTAGAGGGATGAGTTGCGTCAGTGGAAAATCGGCAGATGGGTAGAGCGGGAGCAGTAGGAATTAAGGGGCAAGGCAGCATGAGAAGACGAGAAAATGGTCACTTATAAAAACTCTCGTGACAGAACTGTACATTACCCTCAACAATGCTACTAAGACAAATTTACGTGTGGCGATTATTTCAAAAGGCACCAAAGATCTAACAATAATGTATGCACACTAAGAAAAATGTTGTGTTCAGCATCTTTGGCTATGTTCAAACACTTTTTTTTTTTTTTTTTTTTTTAAATATCAGGAAAATTCAGAGATATTTCTTGCAGTGACATAAGGGTCATGTCTCAAAAAAAAAAAATAATCGCCAAAACGTGCTAAAAGGCCTCACAAAAACAGCCTTAGAACTGAGTGTTTGAGGGCTTAAGTTTAGTGCAAACATCACTTTTGCATGAAGACCTATAACATAGGCGCCAATGTTAAACCCATTCCATGTCCCAAGAGTTAGCTTCTGTAGCGGGGCGTCGGATCGCCAAGCCCCCCGCCTATGGCTGACGCACAACTCCCTACGCACCTGACCTCTTTGGCCACTCTCACAGGTGGTGCGCCCATGGGAAGGGGGACCTACGTTGCCTTTTCGGGGTGTGCCCCATGGAAACATGTATCCATGGGGCCCGGCTACCAGACGCTCGCCTTCGAGCCCCACCTCCAGGCCTGGCGTCCGGGCAAGGGAAACTTAAGTCCATCAATTTTTTTCATCATATTGGTCTTTTGAGTCATGCTTTGCCTGGCCCCTCACCTAGGACCTATTTGCCATGGGTGACCCTGCCCTAGACACATAGCTCCTAGGATCATTGGGACACGCAAACCCCTCTACCACGATAAGGTGATGACTCACGGAGTTAGGAGATCATCGGGCGGATCGATGCTGCGTCTGCAGTGATGTGGACTCTGTACCGGTCTGTAGTGGTGGAGAAGGAGCTGAGCCAAAAGGCAATGCTCTCGATTTACCAGTGGATCTATGTTCCTACCCTCACATATGGTCACGAGCAGTGTTGTTAATAACGGCGTTACAATATAACAGCGTTACTAACGGTGTTATTTTTTTCAGTAGTGAGTAATCTAATTAATTACTTTTCTCATCTTGGCAATGGCGTTACCGTTACTGAGGCGGGAACGGCGTGCGTTACTATGCATTACTAAGTTGGTTGAATAAAAAAAGTCAGAGAGACGGACTCACGGAGACGAGAGAGCAAAGCAGGAGTGGGGAAGACGCCGTTGCAAACACGATGCTAGGTGGCTCCAATAATACCTGACTGTAGCCTACAAACTACGCCCACATGATACGGTAGATATCACATATTATAGAACTAGATGCAAATGATAGACACGGCTGCATTGGCAACATGTTTTAAGGACTACATGCGTTAGTAAACAACCGCCATCTTAAAGCAGTAGACCTCTCAGGAAGGCTCCGTTGTAGAGATCCTTCCTAGCGAACCTACTTTTTTTTTTTTTTTTAAATCTAAAATGGTCCTAAATCGGCAAAATCTTGACTTAAATCTATCTTTAAATGATGAAAGTTTTAAAACTTACACATGATGAAAGTAGACAGAGGGGAACTAATGCAATAGCGGGAGCACTTTCAACAACTTTAACGGTTGATTCACAACTTTAAATGACTTCCACACATAGCAAAGGTTACTATCTAGTTATCGCAATACCCTTGTGTCTAGTTAAGTGGAGGGTAAAGAATTGGGCTCGGGCCAATTGTCCCCAAAACCCTTTAAACTTCACATTGTGTGACCTTTTTTTTTTTTTTTTTTTTTTTTTGAGAAAAAAAAAAAAAAAAACATGAAAATTATCACTAGTTACTTTGCCAAGTAACTAATTACTCTTAAATTCAGGTAACTGAGTTACTAACGCAATTACTTTTTGAGAGAAGTAATTTGTAACTGTAATTAATTACTTTTTTTAAAAGTAAAATTAACAACACTGGTCACGAGTAGAGTTTTGGTATCGAGCATCAATGGGAACCGGGACTAACACTCGAATTTGTTTTATTTTGATGCCCTCACCGCCGACCGGCTGCTCAACACCACGAAGAACAAGCCACATGTAGTGTGTGTTTGATTTCAACCATGGACACTGCGGCAGCGCTCAGAAGTTTGGCTCAGCTTCACAAAACAAAATAACCAGTCAGCTCAGTGCAACATTTGCAAAACAGCTATATCATGCAAAGGTGGATGCACGACCAATATGATTAAACACCTCCAGCTTCATGGAATAAAAGTGCCGAGTCGCATAGCCGAGTGCCGCGCCGGTCCTCTAACCAGTCAGAACCAGTTAAGTAAAAAAAATAAATTACGTCTGGCTTCTGCTGCCCAACGACCAGACCCAGGATTAAGCGGTAGATGATGGATGGATGGATGGATGGAATAGTACGAGAATAAGTCGTATTATTACGTTGGGCTAACATAGCTATATAAGCAGCTACGTACTTTACATATCGCGTTGCTGCCGCCGTTAAAATCAACAGTATTGAAAGCATCTTATGTTTTAGAATCGGTTTTACAAATAAGGAAACCCTTATTATTTTGCCTCATCTACATCAAATTATAATTAATAGAGGAATTTATACTAGGGCTGTCAAAATTACCACGTTAACGGGCGGTAATTATTTTTTCAAATTAATCACGTCAAAATATTTTACGCAATTAACGCACATGCCCTGCTCAAACATTAAAATGAAAGCACAGTGAAACGTGTACTTGTTGTGTTTTTCAGAGGTTTGTCGCCCTCTGCTGGTGCTTGGGTGCAAATGATTTTATAGGCTTCGGCACCCATAAGCATTTGATCATTATGTAAATAATTATTGGCATCAACAATGGCAGGCTACTAGTTTTTGACTGAAAATTTTACAAATTTTATTAAAACGAAAACATTAAGTTTTAATATAAAATTTCTATAACTTGTACTAACATTTATCTTTTAAGAACTACAAGTCTTTCTATCCATGGATCGCTTTAACAGTATGTTAATAATGGTAATGCCATCTTGATTTATTGTTATAATAAACAAATACAGTACTTATGTACCGTATGTTGAATGTATATATCCATCTTGTGTCTCTTTCCATTCCAACAATAATTTACAGAATATGGCATATTTTATAGATTGTTTGAATTGTGATTAATTGCGATTAATTACGTTTAATTAATTCTTAAGCTGTAATTAACTCGATTAAAAATTTTAATCGTTTGACACCCCTAATTTATACTAATGCTTCATTTTAGCTCCCAGCTAAGGTACGTGTATTTAAAGTGCGTAGCGGCTCACAGCTGCCTTACCCCTACGTAATATTTGTGACTATCTTGCTTTCTCATATTTATGCGTTCAAGCTTCCTCTACACCCAGTGAACGTGTGTTCTCCACTGCATGTGACACTATCTGTCCAGAACGCTCATGCTTACTGCCTCAGAAGGCAGATATGATCATTTTCCCTCAACAAAAACAGTTTCTGATTTTATACTGTATCCGCTGCTAATCTGGACTGCATTGTTTTTTTTGTTTGGGTGTTTGATATTCTGCACCAGGTTAGCCCATGAGTGGGAGCTCAATAACATGTAAAAATGCCTGCAACATAAGACAATCTATAACATAGGCAAAAGAATATGTATAAATGTTTTTTCCGTGAGCTTTTGAAAAATAAACATCTTTGTGAAAGTGCACTCATGTGGAAAGAAACTTCATCATAGTCAAGTTCAAAGACTAATATTTATGTAAAAGTTGAAAATAGTCCTTTGGGAAATTCGTTAATTGAAAGTTCACATAATAAATGATCGAAAAAAAAATTAATAGAAAGTAGTGATGCACGATAATAAATTTTTCAACCGATACCGATAACCGATAATTTCCTCCTCGTTCCAACTGATAACAGATAATGTCAAGCCGATAATTATATTTTAAAAATTTTAAAGTGTACACAAGAGAAAATATTACTGTGCAAAAATATAATTAACTGCTCCTTTTTTTCCCCAACATCAAATGTGAACAAGTAGAAAATTCCACAATCTAAATAATGACAGATTGTCTGACACAAATGTGAACAAGTAGAAAATTCCACAATCTAAATAATGACAGATTGTCTGACATTGTGTAATGGTAAACTTTTGGCAACAATTACTTACAGAGTAAATACCTAAATTGCACAAAAATGCCTTTAAAAGTATTCCTAAAAGACATTCCTAACATATATAACATTACTTCAATGTAAAAACACACCTTAAAACTAGTCAGTTTTAAGTGTAAATCTATTGGAAATAAGTGAAATTATCTGCCAGCGCTTCAAGTATATTTCACTCAGATTTCTTGAATAAAAATAGCTAGCTGAAAATAAGTTTAGCAGCCTTATTTTAAGTAATGATCATACTTAATCCTAAAAAAAACATGTTTGTCAGAAATTTTCTTTATTCAAGAAAAGGTATGGTTCAAAATATTATTTGAAAGCATTTTTTTTTCTTGATTTAGGTGAAAAATTACCTTTTTTTAAAGACGTATGGGCTTAATAAGAACAAATGGCAATATTTACGTACTTCAAGTAAGTGGAATAATCTGGCGCATTCATCTGTTAACTAGTCCTTAACACTCAAAACAAGATGGAGAATATTATTTGACGAGATCCTATTATAACGATCCTATTAAGAAGTCATAAATTTACAGGATACTGTGTCATGGCAGTGCTTTGTTTACATTTGCGGCATTCATGACACTTGCTTTACGGCAGCTAAGCTGATACACGGCAGTACGAGTAGGCCGTAGTTGGCGCTCGCGTCCCCGTGTGTATTGTGCTGTGCCTGAATTTTGTTAAGCCGAAAATAAAGGCAGCGTTACAAAGTCATCTGGCCGCTTGTTATTTTACATATTGAGTGCATTACTGATCTCCTCCCGCCTGTACCCTTCAGTCCGTCCGGCCGCCCGCCAAATTAGCACCCGCACAAGGCCTCTGTCTGGCCGTGCTGCTCGATTAATTAAACCGGAGTGGCAGCGGCAGCTACATTCATACCGGATATACGCCTGCCCGCTGCGGCATATTCGGGGCCTGGTTCTGCTCCCCGCAGCGTTTCTCCGTCGACACAAGCCCCATAGTTTAGCTTCGTTTATGTGTGTTTATATTAGCAATAGCATTCGCGCTAGCAGCAGCCTCATGTTCGTTCCAAAAATCTATGTGATGCAGGTTTAAATGGCCGATCGGGTTTATGTTGAATGAGGACGCTTTTTTCCGCCTCGTGGAAATTATGCAGTGCATGTTTTGCAGATGGCGAGAGAGTCAGTTTTTTTTCACATAAGGAAAAATGAGCCATGAGCTCCACTCCAACTGCCTCTGTTGTGTAACTCCGCCTCCTCAACCCCTCTTCCCTCAGGCGCTTCAGAGAGGGGAGGGGTTGAGGAGGAGGCGGTGCCGAATTGGTTGCGCACATTTGGAGGCTTAATCAAGTATAGAATTATCAGATTGCATTATCGGTTGAATTCTTTAATATCTGGATTATCTGTGTGACGTCATAATTGCCATTATCGGCCGATAATTATCGGTAACCGATATTATCGTGTATCTTTAATAGAAACTATGCATTTTTTTGACCCTGCCTATTAAAAGAATCGGAATCGAGAATCGTTTGGAACCGAAATCAAAACGTGGAATCGGAAACGTTCAAATCTAAACGATGCCCAACCCTAGTCACGGACTGTGTGTCGTGACTGAAAGAACAAGATCCTGGATACAAACGGCCGAAATAAGTTTCCTCCGCAGGGTGGCCGGGCTCTTCCTTAGAGACAGGGTGAGAAGCTCTGTCATCTGGTAGGCACTCTGTGTCGAGCTGCTACCTTTCCGCTTTGAGAGGAGCCAGTTGAGGCTTGGGCATCTGGTTTGGATGGCTCCTGGACACCTCTCTGAAGAGATGTTCCGGGCATGTCCTACCGGCAGTAGACCCTTGGGACGACCCATAACACACTAGCGAGACTATGTCTCTGGGCTGGCCTGGGAACGCCTTGGGATCCCGCCGGAGGAGCTGGCCGAAGTGGCTGGGGAGAGGGAAGCCTGAGCTTCCCTGCTAGGAGCTGCCTCCGCGACCCGACCCCGGATTAAGCGGTAGATAATGGATGGATGCTTAAACCCATTTAATGGTCGTTTTGACTAATGGGCTAAAACATGTTTTAATTTCCACCCTTTTATTCCAAAATAGGACCTTTTCACTTGGCAGTACAGAGGCTTACTTTATTTACGGCTTTAATATGCAGTGATTCACTTCTGCGACAGTGTAAAAAAACTCCAGATTGTATGCTGGACCTGAAGGGTTCCTCCGTACTGTGCAGCATATTCAGCAAAAGAAAAAAATAAGGTAAACATGTAAATTTGGACTTAAATATTATTCCAGCTGTGTTTCCCTTTTCCTGCCTGTCGCATAACGAAGTGGATGACCGAGGTGCCCCTGCCCACCACCAACCACAAGTGGAACTTCCATGACCCAACCACAGGATCGGCCACCCTTCTACTTTGCTTGGAAAGAGGAAAACATTTCTGTGAACTCAGGTTTTGCTTTTGTCGCTACAGGCACTTCTTTCAACGCTAACGACGAGGTTGTGTTAATTTACCGTTCTGCCTCGGGTTCATCTTTGCATGGTCAGTGTAGCAACTGACGCACCCTCAAACCTTCTCTGTGGTGTCGGTGGTGGGACGCCTGGGTGGCCCTCATAAAAACATAATCCATCTCTCCCTTCAACAGGACAACAGCCCACATTCTCCAGTGAGGAGATGTTGAGTCAGCATAAGGCTTCTTCACAAGAAGCTACTGTCTTCCACGAGAGGGGGAGACTGCTCAAACAAAAGGCTTCTCAACACGAGCTCTGTATTGACACTTCAAGGAAAGGGAGGCCTTCTCAGGTAGCAGTATATAAGCACCCACTTATTCTAACACCTTTTGGACATTTGAGCTCCGCTTCAGTGGCTTGAGAAAGGCCTCGTGGACGTTCCAAACTAAACGGGTGCAGTGTTTCACGGGTCTATCCCTGTATAATCAAGTCCACTGTTATTTATTTTTCTGGCAAGCACCGGGCCTTCTAGCATGTCAAAGACAGGATAAGACTGCAGTGGTGTAGTCCTGAAAACCACTCGAAGAAAAAAAAGAGGAAAAGAAAAGATGGCCTTTAGACAAAATGGAATGTGCTGCTTTGACTAGGAGCCTCGAGAACCATATAATAGAGCACAATTCCAGCACACGGGACATTGTAATTAAAAATACATTTTAACATAGTTAATGGTCATTGGTTTACAAACGGGAAAAGCTCTGCATATTTGATGGTAAATACAGAAAATGCCAGCACAGCAAATCTCCACCAAG
Organism: Corythoichthys intestinalis; assembly: GCF_030265065.1. NCBI lineage: Eukaryota > Metazoa > Chordata > Actinopteri > Syngnathiformes > Syngnathidae > Corythoichthys > Corythoichthys intestinalis. Next base: position 22,733,645 of record NC_080402.1, read on the forward strand.
TTCTTCACTGCGACTGCATGGAAGAAATATGCTGAATGGAATATTATGGCAGCCAATATTCATATAAAGAATAGGGGCCAAGAAGGTCTCTCACGACATTCTGTAGAACAGGGGTCCCCAACGACCAGCACATTTGGTACTGGGCCGCACAGAAAAAATAAATAATTTATTAACGACTGCATTCTGGCCGATTGACTTTGGCCTGTGCCGCTTAACACACCAATATCCCTGTCTACTCTAGATATACAACTACAGGATACATAGAAACGCATTGATTGGACTGTTAGCAGTACATCTTGTTTTGTATATCTATGTGCGCTTGGCCTCGATAATAACGTATGATGTAGGTCCTTGCCCATCACATTTGTTTCTGGAAATAATTAGCCCCCACACTAGAATGACTGAAAAACGGACGTCTTTGGACAGATTTTTTTACGGGGAAAAGGGAACCTGACGAGCCAGAAGATGAGCCTACAACCTCGAAGAAAACAAAATGTATGCTACTTCCCAGTCACTAAAGACCAACGAACTGCAAAGGGGTGGATTCGTGACCTATATGTGAATAAACCAAGTGATTCGAGCATGTCTTTACAACAGGAATATCAGCTTGTAGAGATCGCAAATCACGGCGACCCTAAACGTACATTTGAGACAACAACTCTACCGAGGTTCTGGATTAAAGTCATTTCGGAATATCCTGACATCGCTAGGAGAACACTGAAAACTATGCTACAATTTCCAAAATCGTATCTTTGTGAAGCGGGCTTCTCTCACCCTCCCTCCACTGATTCAGCGGGTGAGTTGTATTTTCCCTGCACTTAACACGACGGGGCTAAAAACAAATGTGATTTCTAGGGCTGTCAAAATTATCGCGTTAACGGGCGTTAATTAATTTTTTAAATTAATCACGTTAAAATATTTGACGCAATTAACGCAGATGCCCCGCTCAGAGAGATTTAAATGACAGTACACAGTGAAACGCTCACTTGTTGTGTTTTATGGAGTTTTGCCGCCCTCTGCTGGCGCTTGGGTGCGACTGATTTTATAGGCTTCAGCATCCATGAGCATTGTGTAAGTAATTATTGACATAAACAATGGCGGGCTACTAGTTTATTTTTTGATTGAAAATTTTACAAATTTTATTAAAACGAAAAGATTAAGAGGGGTTTTAATATAAAATTTCTCTAACTTGTACTAACATGTTTCTTTTAAGAACTACAAGTCTTTCTATCCATGGATCGCTTTAACAGAATGTTAATAATGTTAATGCCATCTTGTTGATTTATTGTTATAATAAACAAATAGTCCTTATGTACCGTAAGTTGAATGTATATATCCATCTTGTGTCTTATCTTTTCATTCCAACAATAATTTACAGAAAAATATGGCATATTTTATAGATGGTTTGAAAAGTGATTAATTGCGATTAATTACGATTAATTAATTTTTAAGCTGTAATTAACTCGATTAAAAATTTTAATCGTTTGACAGCCCTAGTTATTTCATATTTGCTGTATTTTTCTGCCGCACATTGCTGGTGTTCTGACAAATTTGGCATGCGCGTAACGTTAAAAATGACTACGAATGCAGCGATTCCAAAGTACACACTACAAACTTTCTTTGAGGAAAGGAATATTAACTTACGTTTGCCATGTTAGCTGCACACAACAACTGCACGCAGCTCTCTCACTTAACGACTTCGGCGTTTCGTTAAGCATTAATTTACGCCATTTTCGTTTTGCACATGTATGTTTATAATGTAAATAGTTTTTAAGCATTAAGAGTCCAACTGAATATAAAAGAGGGCTTTTTTCACCGCCACAAAAGCTTTGGGAGCAAAATTTTTTAAAGGTGCAAAATTTAACAACACCGGTCGGTGAAAAAAAAAGACCCAAATCACACCGGTCCGTGGTGCAAAAAAGGTTGGGGACCCCTGCTGTAGAATGTCTTAAATTAATCAAATTGACCCTTTAATGATTGCATGCAGAGGTGGGTAGTAACGCATTACATGTACTCAGTTACATTTACTTGAGTAACTTTTTGAGAAAAATGTACTTCTAAGAGTAGTTTTGCTCAGTTATACTTTTTACTTTTACTTGAGTAGATTTGTGAAGAAAAAAAAAAAAAAAAACACTACTCTTACTCCGCTACTTTGGGCAACACAACAGTCGTTACATTTTCCCTTTTTATTCTACATATTAGATTTATTTTTTTGCCAGCAATGCCAAGAGTAGAAACATGCCTGGTGTATTACCACGGTGTAACTATCACTGTTTCACGGTATTGCAATTAAAGCTTTAAAATGTGTTACTTTGAGATATCTGGGTTTTAAAAAAAAACTTTTGTCCATTAAAGAGGATTTTTATTTTTCAAAACATTAGCAAATTGGAACATAATTATAATGTTAAGTTAAAATACAGCAAATAAAAAAAGTGAAAAAAAATGATTGAAATATTCTAAATAAAATTTAAATAAATGCAGTCCTTTAGGCGAGCCTAAACCCACAGCTCAACATTATTAACATCAGAACAAAAATAATTGAATTATTTTCCATAAAAAGCACGTGTGTATGACTCGTATAATTTTTACATTATACACACACTCTCTTTCTCAACACAGACAGTTGCCAAAGAGAGAAAACAAAAAAAAAAAAAACACTTTTTACCACCGCTAGACACACTAAACACACTGGAGTTAACTCTCGTAGCTAGTGGGAAACATTCATGACAATGTTTACTAAGCTTTATTTTCGTAAAAATGCAAAATCATATAGGAGGTATTGCCTCCTTGGGAGCCACCCTCCGCAAACATGTTTTACATGTCGGTTGGCCCTCCTCTAAGCCGCGGCCGTTTAACTTTTCTGTAGCAGAAGTATTCCCATACCAGCGATTTGGTTTTCTTTGATGGGGGGAAAAGTTCAGGAGGTTCACCTCCTCCAGCCATCATGTAGCACAGGTGAATCACTGACACTGAGCAACAACCGGTAGGGGAGGGTTGAGCCTTACAGCTGCAAGCGAGCGATTTCTCAATGCATTTTTGGGACGTAAAAAATAGCTAATAGCTTAGGGACCGTATGACGGAAAATTTTTGCAGTTTTTAAACCTTGACGTGTTCTCACCACGGTATACCTTGAAGCAAGTAATCGGCACATGCCTAAGTAGCAGTAGCAGTAGCAGTAGCAGTAGTAGTAGTAGTAATGGTGGTTGTGGCTTTGTTATGCATCCACTAGATGGAGCTGTCATGCCCATGCCAACCAATGTTAATCCAAATATACGCCGCATCATATTATAAGGCGCACTGTAAGCTTTTGAGAAAATTGAAGGCTTTTAGGTGCACCTTACAGTGCGGAAAATACGCTACCTTTTCGATAATAGTTGTAGAAACTTCAATCACTTACTGCGTAGCAGAGAACAACCTTTTCCAAGGCATGTGGTTCTGCAGGGCAGTAATAAGTGTTGAGTGGGTGCAGTGGTGTGAAAGCCGCACCCGCCACCGCCACCCCACCCAGCAGAGAGAGTCAAAGGGGCCTTTATACCTTAATCTGCCGAGGGTATCAGCTGGTGCTTACTGGTTTAAAAGAGAAAACTGGTCCAAATGTCTCAGCTGCTGACTCTACAGAATGCTGTATACACGATTTGAAATTATTTAATTGGAATTTTCTTCGAAACATTACGCCATTTCGCATTCTAAGCCCTTAAGAAAATGTTGGCTAAATGATGCTTGTACAGCACAGGCATCAAACTGGAGGCTCTGGGGACAGTTGTAGCCCACATCATTTTGTCTAGACGGCAAAAACATGTTGAAAAATAAGAACATTTACGGTTTTTCACGTTTTTGTTTTTTAATAAATGTAAATAATCAAAAAATGAAAACTAAAAATTACATGTTTAAAATATTATAAAACTATTTATGACCCCCACCCGCCTTTTCCTTTGCTATTTTATTGAATATAAACTATTTTAAATAACGTAGTTGTATAGTCCTTAATAAGTCGATTAATCGTAACAGCCCTATTTGGCATAATCGCCTTCCGGAGGAAATCATGACTACGATGTGGCCCTCGATAAATAAATTTGACAACCCTTTTCTGTAGGGACAAGACTTTTTATTGAATTAAAAATCTACATATATTGAGGGGAAAAATATGCCACCTAAATCCAAATCCAGCAGACTAAAAATACCTTCAACAAACAGTGACACAACCTCTCAGATGTACACTATGTGCATGGGATGAAGCAAACTATGTGAGAGACAGTGTGGCAGACCACAGCAATGTAGCCATGTCTGAGTGTCTGACAAGCGTCTAACAACGGCAGCCCTCTACGGTCTGAGGCAGACACCACGCCTTCTGTCAGCAATGTATTTGAAACAGGTCCATATCATGTCCATGTGCAGAATTAGTGAAGTGCCAACATCAGACGCTCATTGTATCAATTCTGTTCTGTGCTCTATTCTTGCGCACAAAGCATAAATTCCCATGGAAGATGCTTTTATTTTGTCTTTCCCGAGCTACCTGTTATAGATTAACTACTATACATTTTTTTCGCCACGCACATGAGCAACATAGCATAGGTCATAGACTTCATAGATATATGGACGGGTCACAGCCCTCAGACAAGGCGCCACACCTTCGCGTAGGGGGCCTGCCCACACCCAGCATTAAGAGGAGTTATTCTCACACACGCAGCGATCTAATGCCGGGTTTAGGTTGAAAAAGTATGAAAGCTGTACCGCATACAAACAGGAAGGATTGTCTCAGGAGTGACGAGTGACTTGTTCGAGGATTCACGGTAATTATTATATTTTTCGTACCATGCATGCATTTTGAAATGTGAACAAAAAATCAATGGGAGAAATTAGCCGCTAAAGCATTGGCGTGATAATTCGCAATATTTATGTAAGATAAATGCTAACTCCCCGTTTTTTTGCTTTTAACTAAGAACCGAGACTGTTTTACGTCCATATCTATAAAGAATTCAGAGATTTAAGCATTTATTCACAACAGTCTTCAACGTAAAAAGCTCTTTGTGGTGATAAGGCGGCACCACAGTGGCTTAAAGACTAGCACCACATTTGACATATTTACGTAAAATAAAAGCTAACTGCTTGTTTTTTTGCTTTTAACCAAGAATCTAGACTGTTTTACGCCCATAACTATAAAGAATTCAGGGATTTAAGCATTTATTCACAAGAATTTTCAATATAAAAAGCTCTTTGTGGTGATAAGTGTTAGGTTTTGTGTTGGTTTTCTCCTAGTGTGACTTGTCCCTGTGATTGCCCATTGATTTCACCTGTTGTGACTTCTCCTAGTGTATCCTCCAATCTGCATCCTCTTGTGTTACCCAGCTGTTCCTCGTCTTGTTACCCCTTGTCTGCGTGTGTGTATATAAGCACCCAGTTTCTTGTCACTCCTTGTTGCGTCATTGTCAATGTAGATGTCAAAGTCCTGTCCAAGCCCTCGTGTATTAGTCCCTCCAATAAAGTAAGTTTTGTTTGAACCTTGCCTTTTTAATCCCAAGTCCTTTCGGTTGTACTTTGCGCTTTTTGTTAGTTATTATTAAAACCTTTTTTGAGTTTCTCTGCCACCTGCCTTGCATTATTTTTTCCCTGCATTTAGGTCCACACAACCTGCCTGCCCGCGCATTTCCTGACAATAAGGCGGCGCCACTGTGGCTTAAAGACTAGCAGCACATTCGACATTAGGAGTGGGAACCTCTTGGTACCTCACGATACGATTTGCGATACAAAGCTCACGATAACAATGATCTGACGATATGGCGATACAACGATTATCGATACATTGGTAAGGAAATCATTCTAGGATCTTCTACAAACTAATAAACAGAAAAACAAGCTTCTGCTGTGAATTGGAATGAGTTTATCACTAGTAGACGTCCAATCCATTTGAAGTGGGAGGGTGGCAGCGAATGAACGTCTATGCACGTCTTTGGCAGCCAATGCCAGGCAATGAGGTAATTTTGGGCCATTTAAGGTCATTTACCTGTTGATGTTCAGTTACTCCCTGTTGATTTGGGGGTATTTTACGGGTCACTTCCTGATTATTTTGAGTTACAGAACAGGAAGTGGCCTGGGAATCACCCAAATGAATAGGCAGTGACTCAAATTCAACAGTAAATGACCTGTAAATGCCCTAAAATGAACCGCAAGTGACCTGTAAATGACTGAATATGCTCTGGTTTCGAATGAATGAACGTTCCCATTCTAAATGGATTGGGCGTCATGCACCGTCAATGAGACATGATTACGGTGGAAGAGTTTGGTAGCAACTTGTTGGTTCCTTTTTATTTATTTGGTTTTAGACATTGACACCTTTTTAAAACGATATCTCGATTTTTGGCAGGAGCATATCGATAACCTTTTGGGATACAAAGTACCACGATATATCACCATTTCGATATTTTGTCACACCCCTATCCGACATATTTACGTAAAATAAATGCTAACTGTCCGTTTTTTTTTTTTTTTTTGCTTTAACCAATAATCGAGACTGAATTCTTTATAGATATGAACGTAAAACAGAGATTTAAGCATTTATTCACAACAATTTTCAAAGTAAAAAAGCTCCTTGTCTGTGTTTCCACCCTGTCAGCTTTGACAGAGATAGGCCCCCCCCCATGAATGCCCCACACCCCACGTCCCGTCAATATATTATGAAGTCTATGCAACATAGCATTTATTAACTAGTCCTGACATACCGAAATTACGACTATAAGCCGCTACTTTTTACCCTCATTTTGAATCCTGCGGCTTATAGTCCACTGCGGCTTATTTGTTGATTTAATAGGGTTAATACGTAGGTAACACTTTCTTTAACAGCGGCGTCATAAGACTGCCATAAGACAGTCATAATTATGACATGAAACTATCATGGGCATTAATGACATTATGAATTATGTCCCTAACTCCATTTATGTTCAGTTCGGATCTTTACATCCATTCAAAAGTGACATAATTTGCCGGATGAAAAAAACAATTACATCTGTCATAAGCATTCATTAATGCTCATGGCAGTGTCATGTCATCATTATGATGGTCTTATGACAGGCTTATAGCGCCACTGTCAAATAAAGTGTTACCAAATACCATAACTAGCATTTAATGAAACAACTGGAAGAGTAACGGAAGAAATAATTAGCACAGAACATGGAATTTTGATTGTTATTTACATCTGTGGGGCTGCAATGCATGTTAGGAGGCATGTTGGATGACAACAGTGTTGACAGCAGGTAGCAGCAGAGGTTGACCGTCTCCCCCAAGGGAGCAGTGATGGCCAAATGAAGCTTCTTGGAGCAATGAAGCTTTGCACCCAATTGTTTCAAAGCTATATTTGGTCTTATGACAGTGTTATGATGCCGCTGTCTAATATAGTGTTACCGGTTCATACCTTTTGGTGTAAATATCGCATAATACAGTGAGGACTGCTGCGGCGTATGGTCCAGTGTGGCTTATCTATGAACAAATACCGTTTTCATGGCAAATTTGTTGGGTGGCGTCTTATAGTCATGTGCGCCTTATAGCCCGAAAATTACGGTACATCCCCTACCAAGGTAATTGGGTCAAAGTGGTGCTAAATCTGAGCTTGCTCACGGTGTAAACGTGTGAAATACGTATACAAATAATGGGTGAAATGTCCCCAAATCTGCGTGATAAAAGACAGATGTCCTGACAGTGAGCCAGCGGAGAGGCTTATAACTTGAACAGTTTTTGGAGCAGCACAGAGGGAGGGGAGCGGCAGAGAGATTGAGGACAAGAGATGACAGAGAGGGGGCCGAGAGCAAAGAAATAATAATAGAGATGAGACGGTAAAAAGCCTCTCAAAGGCCTTTGCAGATTTTCAGAGAAGAATGGCATCCATGAAAACTGTCAACGTTCAGAATGGTGAAACGTACTGTAGTACATCTGTCACAGCTACCTTTCCCTCACTACATTCACTTGCTGTTAGACTGCTGTTACATTAGCCATTAAAAGAGTGACTCTCACCAATTGAATATGTCATTTCTGAATGCCTAATCAGCTATAAAAAATATGAAGTCTTTTTTTGACACTTCACACCACTATCTGACTTGATGACCTAATGCATTACATCCTAAAAAAAATCTAGCATATCACACACGTACACACACAATGCATTTCATTCAACGGGAATATCTTAAACAATCTTCATCATAAATCACATTCAATTTAGAGAGACTGGTGTACAAATAAATGCGCTTCACCAGCCATTTAGTCAGTGGATGTTGTCACACAACTTTGTCATGTTGAGAGGTGTCCAACAGCTGTTGCATTATACAAATATGTCTGAAACAGCAGTGACTATTTAAAAATGAATTGAAAATTTCTTATGTGCAACATTCATAGACTTCACTATCAGTTGACGAGACCGCTCCGACAGACATTGTGCCACGGCTTCGCGTAGGGGGCCAGGGCAGGCAGAGCATCACGGCAAGTTTCACTACTATAAACTCAAACACTTGCTGCGTGCTAATGCCAGATTTAGGTGGAAACAGGACGAAACTTTTAATGTGTATCTAGAGTGATTTGGTCGAGTATTCATGGTAATTATTATATAAAATAGCACCATGCATGGGCTTTGAAATGTTGTGAAAAAACATGGATGGAAAAAAATAAACGTAACTTTAGCTTGAAATATTTGTGTGAAATGAATGATAATTGCCCATTTTTTGCTTTTAACCCTGAAAATCTGGCCCGGGGGGCCAAATGCGGCCCGTGGTCAAATTTAATCCGGTCCCCAGCCTCTGTCATAAAATCAATAACGTCTGGCCCGCACACACACTTAATAAATTGCTCAGCAGTACTGCTACCAGCACATGAAGTAGCTTACACACTAAATGCTGCTCCTCATTTACCCACTAAAAGGCAGCAGCACTCCAAGCAACATTACCCCGTGTGACCCTTTACGCCAAATTTTCAAAAATAGCGACAATCAACAAAAAACAAGTTGACTGCGACGGACGGCGCTCAAGGATAGGTCCAAATTGGACTATTTCTTCACTAAAATACGCAACAACTGTGTCCGTAATTTCCTGAATGTAACGCGCACCCACGTAAATATGGTCAGTTTATGGTAATGTTTTGAACTACCAATATGCTATGTTTGTGCCGTGTTTCACCAGTCAGTAAAATAACATTTCTGTATCTGTACACAAGCTCTGTTTTCTTGCATTATTCTATTTATTGGTGCTAAAATTAGGGTGCGCGTTATAAACGGGTACAATAATTTCCCCTAGATTTTACAAGTAAATTTGGGGTGCGCATTATACACGGGTGCGCCTTATATTCGGGAAATTACGGTAGTTCAATGTGAAGCGATATTACCCAACAAGACAGGCTGACATGTACGACAAGATTACAGGGAACCTACGTAGCGACAAATTGAAGCAACTTGAAGCTAGTTTAATTTTACAGCAGCAGTATTTCGCAAGAGCCCGAGAGTCGAAAGAGAATGCCACACAGGCTAGTTGCGAAATTGTTTTAAATTATTCATTTAAAAAAAATAAGCAGATCAGACACACAGAATGGCTTGCTAAAATGTGCTTAAATATATTGGTCTACGTAAAGGGCGTTAGCCAAGGTCGGCCCCCTCACATTTTTACCACACCAAATCTGGCCCCCTTTGCAAAAAGTTTTTACACCCCTGATCTAGACTGTTTTACGTTCATATCTAAAGAAATTTCGGGATTCACAAATTTATTTACAAGAATTTTCAATTTAAAAAGCCATTTGTTTTGTGATGGCCACCATGTTGGATTTTGTGTACAAGTACAACAGCGTAACTTTATATTTAAATAATCAGGTAAATTTCGTCCAACTGTCCGTTTTTTTGCAACTAGTAATTTAGACATTTTTGCGTGCTTTATTTTATGTAACATTTCAATCTATAAAGGAAGAGGGCCATATAGCCGGGAAGACATGCTGAAGCATTAGTGACATCGGAATTCAACTTAAATAAGTTGTGACTGAATATAGAAAAATGAAAAATTTCCTTTGGTTGAGTAAAATTAAGATGATTCTGAAAGCTTTACTCTAATATTAAGTTTCTGAAGTGAAAATTGAGTGATTTATTAGTCGCTATTTCAGGCAAAAACTTACAGTATATGATATGTTAAATTTTGCTAATGATCCTGAAAATGTAGGTGATTATCTCATCGCATTTTAGATTTTTGTGCTATTTTAAGTTTTTTAATACTTATATAAGAATTATCTGGATTTTATTAGGGTACTACTGAATTTGTTGATGCCGCTGCTCATGGAGACTCATATATGCCTAAGGGAGGTGCCCGTTTTGGTTTTAGGTCGCTAGCAGCTTTGATTTTGAAAATATTTAAATTTAAAGTTTTTGAAAATTGGCCCCTTACGAAGCAGCCCCACTCCTCGTTTCCCGTCAACTGAGAGTGAAGTATATGCAACATTATAGTCTTATTTTGACAAATTTCGGTAAAGTAGAGCCAGTTAATTTGGACTTTCTGCACATTGTCTGGCCTTAGTTAGATCTCCCCTAATAAAGAGTAAAGACAAGCAGCTGATGACGCAGGCTGAAGAACATAGCTGAGCTCTGACTTGGATCCAGAGGCGGTTCTCTTGCTCACTCTCACACTCATGCACGCACGAACATACGCACACACACGAATGCCATTTGTGCAAATGGCCAGATGCTGATTTCCCAAACATCTCTCTTGTGCTAGTTTGTGTTATCATTACAAGATCGTCTGTCTTTAAAATACTAAAAAGACAAAATCTCTTGTTCAAATCATTCCAGCCTGCAGGTATGAGCAGATTAAAAGTACAGTGGTTGGGTGGACAATTTTGTTGCTAAAAACCAGTTAGGATTTTTAACACCGATACATTCATCCTTCAATCACCAAGTTGTCTTTTCCCTAGCACACTTGTACTAGGCCAGGAAAGAAACATTGCAAATGTGATGCCTGCACGTGTTTAATACCATTTGAGTGGTCTGATAGATGACAGACAAAGGAAATCAGTCAAAGTATGAAGGAAACCGCACTGTGTATGTGGACGGATGACTGGACAAAACAGTCTGTCAACCACCATTTTCATTGCAATTCTTTGCAGGTATGCTAGCAATGTGTGTATACTATATACTGTATGTGTGTACTGTCTGGATGTAATTACGTAGGCTATGCACAATTCAGTGTGTGTGTGTGTGTGTGTGTGTGTGTGTGTGTGCGTGCGTCTTACCTGTGGTTAGTGTTTTGGCTGTCTGAGACCACACGGGATCCATTTGGACTGGGACTGCTGGAGGAAAGCAGGAGTGGAGAATGTGGAGCAAAAAAAAAAAAAAAGGGAAGAGAGCCATAAAAGAGAAAGTGAATAAGAGAATAGAAGATTGAAGCACAGAAACAAGTTGTGGCAATGTTTAATTAAGGAACAAAGGCAGGACAAAATCAGGTTTAAGACTAACTTTCAGGGTGAGGAAACAACCATTCTACCACCTGATATCTAGTGCCCCATTTCAGGATGTATAATACATTTAATGGATTATTCTATACAGGTAGCCCACCCCCACCCCACGCACGGCAGTGACGGCACACGCACACATGAGGAAGCAGCCGAGTGAAGCGGTGACAGCCTGCGCGCACATTTGTTGCTTGTAGAGCATCCAGATACGACGGCTGTATATACAGTTGTGTTCAAAATTATTCAACTCCCACTGTAGGTAAGTGTTTTTGCAAGTTTGACATTCATTTTTCATCTCGTTTATAATCACATTAAATAATGACATGTCAAAAAACAAAAATATATTTTTAAATATTCCAATTTATGGTCTTTCTGAGATTACTTAATGGACAAAATTATTCAACTCCTTAGACGTATATAACTTTAGTACTTAGTACAACATCCTTTGCAACAATAACATCCTTTAGACATGAAGCATACAGTGCTTTGCAAAAGTATTCGGCCTCCTTGAACCTTGCAACCTTTCGCCACATTTCAGGCTTCAAACATAAAGATATAAAATTTTAATTTTTTGTCAAGAATCAACAACAAGAGGGACACAATCATGAAGTGGAACAAAATTTATTGGATAATTTAAACTTTTTTAACAAATAAAAAACTGAAAAGTGGGGCGTGCAATATTATTCCGCCCCCTTGCGTTAATACTTTGTAGCGCCACCTTTTGCTCCAATTACAGCTGCAAGTCGCTTGGGGTATGTTTCTATCAGTTTTGCACATCGAGAGACTGACATTCTTGCCCATTCTTCCTTGCAAAACAGCTCGAGCTCAGTGAGGTTGGATGGAGAGTGTTTGTGAACAGCAGTCTTCAGCTCTTTCCACAGATTCTCGATTGGATTCAGGTCTGGACTTTGACTTGGCCATTCTAACACCTGGATACGTTTATTTTTGAACCATTCCATTGTAGATTTGGCTTTATGTTTTGGATCATTGTCCTGTTGGAAGATAAATCTCCGTCCCAGTCTCAGGTCTTGTGCAGATACCAACAGGTGTTCTTCCAGAATGTTCCTGTATTTGGCTGCATCCATCTTCCCGTCAATTTTAACCATCTTCCCTGTCCCTGCTGAAGAAAAGCAGGCCCAAACCATGATGCTGCCACCACCATGTTTGACAGTGGGGATGGTGTGTTCAGGGTGATGAGCTGTGTTACTTTTACGCCAAACATATCGTTTTGCATTGTGGCCAAAAAGTTCAATTTTGGTTTCATCTGACCAGAGCACCTTCTTCCACATGTTTGGTGTGTCTCCCAGGTGGCTTGTGGCAAACTTTAAACGAGACTTTTTATGGATATCTTTGAGAAATGGCTTTCTTCTTGCCACTCTTCCATAAAGGCCAGATTTGTGCAGTGTACGACTGATTGTTGTCCTATGGACAGACTCTCCCACCTCAGCTGTAGATCTCTGCAGTTCATCCAGAGTGATCATGGGCCTCTTGGCTGCATCTCTGATCAGTTTTCTCCTTGTTTGAGAAGAAAGTTTGGAAGGACGGCCGGGTCTTGGTAGATTTGCAGTGGTCTGATGCTCCTTCCATTTCAATATGATGGCTTGCACAGTGCTCCTTGAGATGTTTAAAGCTTGGGAAATCTTTTTGTATCCAAATCCGGCTTTAAACTTCTCCACAACAGTATCTCGGACCTGCCTGGTGTGTTCCTTGGTTTTCATAATGCTCTCTGCACTTTAAACAGAACCCTGAGACTATCACAGAGCAGGTGCATTTATACGGAGACTTGATTACACACAGGTGGATTCTATTTATCATCATCGGTCATTTAGGACAACATTGGATCATTCAGAGATCCTCACTGAACTTCTGGAGTGAGTTTGCTGCACTGAAAGTAAAGGGGCCGAATAATATTGCACGCCCCACTTTTCAGTTTTTTATTTGTTAAAAAAGTTAAAATTATCCAATAAATGTTGTTCCACTTCACGATTGTGTCCCACTTGTTGTTGATTCTTGACAAAAAAATTAAATTTCATATCTTTATGTTTGAAGCCTGAAATGTGGCGAAAGGTTGCAAGATTCAAGGGGGCCGAATACTTTTGCAAGGCACTGTAGCTTGACACAAGTTTCTCGCTGTGATCCAGAGGTATCTTTGACTGTTCCTCATGGGCAAAGGCCTCTAGTTCATTAATATTTTTGGGCTTGCGTGCTGCAACTGCCTTCTTCAAGTACTGCCAGAGATTTTCAATGGGATTTAAGTCTGGTGATTGCGATGGCCACTCCAGAATCTTCCAGCACTTCTTTTGCAACCAAGATGTGGTAGATGTTGAGGTATGCTTAGGATCATTGTCCTGTTGGAAGGTCCAATCTCATCCAAGCCTCAGCTTTGTCAATGAATGCATGGCATTTGCATCCAAGATCTCCTGGTATTGAATTAAATTCATAATAACTTGCACACGCTGAAGATTCCCTGTACCTGAAGAAGCCAAACAATCTCAGAGCAAGGTCAACCCCCCACAATGCTTCACAGTAGATGAGGTGTTCTTTTCTTTATAGGCATCATTCTTTCTCCTCCACACGCACCGTTGATCCATTAGGCCAAAAAGTTCCAGTTTGGTCTAATGACTCTAGAGAACAGTATCCCAAAACATGGTTTTTGGCATACTTTTGCTCTGGAGTCAGCAGGGGGGAGGGGATGTGCCTGCAACTTCTTGCAAGGAAGCCATCATTTCGCGGTGTGTGTCTTATTTTCTATGATTAAAACGTGAATACCTTCCTATGAATGACATGTCCTGTCGTAGTTCCTCAGCTGCCACCCGGTGATTTTTCTCCACCTTTCGCTTCAAGTATCGCACAGCAGTTGCAGACGGTAACCTTTCTACCACGCCCAGGTAGGGTTTCCACTGTGCCTTTAGCTTTAAATTTGCGGACTATGCTCCCAATTGTGTCTCTTGAAATTTTTAGTCCCTTTGTTACTTTTTATATCCATAGCATATGGATACATGCTTATGAAGTGAAATGAGCTCCTCTCTGAACTTTTTTTGACCATTCGTTGGACTTCACCATGTTGTAAAGATGTCATTAACTGCCAAGAAGTGTCATGTGTCACATCCTTTTTAAATCTGGTTAATTGATGCTCATTAGGGTTCCGTTCACATCTACAGTTGTTTTCATCAGCTGTTTGACAACCTGATGGAACCCTTTGTTCTTATGAGTGGTGGACTTAGGGGGGTTGAATAATTTTGTCAATGAGGTAATCAGAGAAAGGTCATTAATTGGAATATTCCCAAAAATATTTTTGTTATTTCAGTTGTATTTGTCTATTTGACATGTCATTATTTGATGTGAGTATAAACAAGATAAAAAAAGTGAATGTCAAACTTGCAAAAACACATCCACTGTGAGGGTTGAATAATTTTGAACACAACTGTAACCCCATTTGTAATGTTTATTGTGCGTTTTCAAATATGGTCGAATACTTGGGGCGAGTTTATGTGATTGTTTTTGATGATGTGCGGACGCTAACTGATGCCAACTAAATGTTTGTTAGTACTGTATCAGCAGCTACTTGTAAAAACAAATTTGAATTGCTGTTATTGAAGATGAGACTGATTTAATTTCATTTTATTTTAGTTTCATTATGCAAGTGTTGCTTTTATGAGCAGCTGAATAAAGTCCACAAACCACAAGGACGTCTGACATAGTCATTTCAGGGCTTAGCACCAACGTCTAGGTGAGGACAGTACAATGACGTATAATACATTGCTGGCCAAAAGTAATGGCACCCCTGCAATTCTGTCAGATAATGCTCAATCTCTTCCAGAAAAGGATTGCAATTACAAAAGCTTTGGTAGCTTCATTTATTTTGCTCGCAATGAAAAAACAAATGAGAATGAAGAATTTTAAAAAATTATCATTTTACACAAAACTCCAAAAATGGGCCGGACAAAAGTATTGGCACTCTAAGCCTAATACTTGGTAGCAAAACCTTTAGACAAAATAACTGCGAACAACTGCTTTCGGTATCCATTAATGAGTTTCTTACAATGCTCTGCTGGAATTTTAGACCATTCTCCTTGGGCCAACTGCTTCAGGTCTCTGAGATTTGAAGGGTGCCTTCTCCAAACTGCCATTTTCAGATCTCTCCTCAGGTGTTTTATGGGATTCAGGTCTAGACTCACTGCTGGCCACTTTAGAAGTCTCCAGTGCTTTCTCTCAAACCATTTTCTAGCTCTTTTTGAAGTGTGTTTTGGGTCATTGTCCTGTTGGAAGACCCATGACCTCTGAGGGAGACTCAGCTTTCTCACACTGGGCCCTACATTATGCTGCAAAATTTGTTAGTAGTCTTCAGACTTCTTAATGCCATGCACACGGTCAAGCAGTCCAGTGCCAAAGGCAGGAAAGCAACCTCAAAACATGAGGGAACCTCCACCATGTTTGGCTGTGGGGGCAGTGTTCTTTTCTTTGAAGGCCTCATTTTTTCTGAAACTATGTTGATGCCTTTTCCTAAAAAGCTCTACTTTTGTCTCACCTGACCAGAAAACATTCTTCCAACACATTTTTGGCTTTCTCAGGTAAGTTTTGGCAAACTCCACCCTGGCTGTTTTATGTCCCTGGGTCAGAAGTGGGGTCTTCCTGGGTATCCTACCATAGAGTCCCTTTCCATTCAGACGCCGACGGATAGTACGGGTTGACACTGTTGTACCCTCAGGACAGCTTGAACTTGTTTGGATGTTAGTCGAAGTTCTTTATCCACCATCCACACAATCTTTGAATTCTCTTGTCAATTTTTCTTTTCCGTCCACATCAAGGGAGGTTAGCCACAATGCCATGAGCGTTATGCTTATTGATGACATTGCGCACGGTAGACACAGGAACATTCAGGTCTTTGGAGATGGACTTGTAGCCTTGAGATTGCCCATGCTTCCTCACAATTTTGCTTCTCAAGTCCTCAGACAGTTCTTTCTTTTCTCCATGCTCAATGTGGCAGACACAAGGACACAGGACAGAGGTTGAGTCAACTTTAATCCATTTTATCTGGCTGGAAGTGATTTAGTTATTGCCACCACCTTTTATGTGCCACAGGTAAGTAACAGTTGCTGTTAGTTACACAAATTAGAGAAGCATTACATGATTTTTTTAAAAGGATGCCAATACTGTTGTCCGGACCATTGACGGAGTTTTGTGTAAAATGATTATGATTTAATGTTTTTTTTCTTTTTTTTCCCCCCATTCTCTTTTTTATTTGATCATTGCAAGCAAAATAAATTAAGCTATTACTACCAAAGTATTTTAGGGCTGCAGCTATCGAATATTTTAGTAATCGAGTAATCGACTGAAAATTCTATCGATTAATCGAGTAATCGGATAAAACAAATATAACAAATATATTTTTGGGTGAAGAGCAACATGAGAAAACAAGACATTTCATCTAATCTTGAAACATTTTCAGTCAATCAATGTCTTTATTTTCAGTGTATATTGTTGAAAACAGCCAACAATTGCATCTCAGATGTAACTAAAATAAAAAAAAAAAAACTAATTCACTGCTTTCACTCAAAAAACCTTTAGATTTAGAAGAAAAAAAAAAAAAAAAAAAAATATATATATATATATATACCTAAAAATGCCGTTACGCTTGATAACACACATCACTTAAAAGTTAGGATTTTTTCCCCACGTGTTTCCATTGAATTTCTATTTGTGACAAGCCATTTTTAAGTTCTAGTTAAGTTTTAAGTTAGTCTAAACCAGTACTTCTCAAATAGTGGGGCACGCCCCCCTGGGGGGGCGCAGAGCGATGCCAGGGGGGGCGCATGTGTCCTCGGGGAACATGCTTTTTTTGCCGTACTGGAATAAAGTATTTGCACATCCACTCAGTGGGTGGCAGTGGCGCTCTCATTTTCAGAGTGCGTGCAGTATTTTTGAACTAAGGAAGAGCACTCAGCACACAGAAAACAGATATGAAGAGCAGTGCGCCGCCGCCGCCGTTTTCGAAAGCCGTTTTCCGACCGGACTCACTCACGCAGCGACCCACTGTCTTGTCCGGTTCTCACCTCGCCGCCCGAGAAGTGCCATTTTCGGCTTGGGATCGTCACGACGACCGCCCTCACCTACGGTTCTACCTCGGCCGCCGAGAATGCGCTTTTTTTCGTGCCGTTTGCCTTTTAGCTTTGACTTTTAATACAGTGGGTGATGAGGAAAGACTGTTTACTGTGTCTAAAAATAATTATAGCGGACTGCCAGAAGCCAAATCAATTAAGACGCCACTTAAAGACATTCGACCCCAATCTCATTGATAAGCCGCTTGATTGTTTTTCAGCGAAAACGTGCCGAATATTGCCAACAATCGTCCTGCTTTGTCAGTGTTATATCAGGTAAACCAGTGAGCATTGTTAGCATGCTCATTGCAAAATGACTCCACACCATTGCAAAGGAGGTAATACTGAGTGTGAGCAGCAAAAATAAAAACTGTCCTTCTGTCCAAGGGCACTTTTTTTCCTTTATTCATTTTTGTTTTTTCGGTCAAATTTTTTGGCATATTGTCCTCATGAGTGAATGTTTCTAATCAATTTGAATTTGTTATTATTTACTGATTTTATTACATTTTATTTTTCTGTATCAAATGGTCAAAAATGTACCTTGAGTGCATTTTTACAGTCTGAATGTGACTTTTTTTTTAATTCAGGCAAATTGATGCACGTCAAGTCTTCTCTGTTACAAACAAAACAATGTTAATAAAGTTATACTTTATTATAAGTTGATCTATGTTACTTTTTTTCTTTATTAGAAAAAAAAGGACACAATGTTAGGCAGATGCGTATTTATAATAGTAATTTTATAGACAAATGATACTATTTACAGTGGCGGCAGAGAGTTTGGGGGGGGGGGCGCGAAACATTTACGTCTTCCTTAGGGGGGGCGTGACAGAAAATAATTGAGAAGCACTGCTCTACGTACGTGACATCAGCGCGTCCCGCATTAAAAGTAGTCAGAGCAAAACGTAATGCTTAGAGCTGTCAAAATAAACAATTACTCGAGGTGAATAAAACTACTCGGATCAGTTTTTAAACTCGAGTTACTCGAGTTGCTCGAGTATTCATTTCAGCTCTAAAGTATTTGTATTTACAAAATTGCAGGGGTGATACTTTTGGCCAGCAGTGTACATGTTTTTTTGATAGTTAAAAAAAAAAAATTTTTTTTGAGGGTGTTCTGAGGTATTTAAAGGGTTAATTCCGACTCACGCGAAAATCTGGGTTAAATCGCTAGCGCAGAAACGGAACTTTTTCGTAAACCGGGGACTACCTGTACTTGGTTCTTGTGCCACTCCTAAACAAAGTCAGATTCGGCTCAGTCATGAAAAATTGACTACCTACTATCTATGTTGGAGCTGTTCTATGTGGCCTATTTGAATAAATGGATTTTAATGTCTTAAGACAACCATGACAGTCCAGTTGCAATTGCTTACTTCCCTGATAACAAAATCGTGCGCATGAATGAACCTTTAACTCGGATCTAAGGATATTTGATTCCATACATTTCTTTCTATTTATGCTGCCATAAGACATCTGAATTTTGTTACTTGGAAACCATAATTGTCATGGTCAATCCAAAAGTTATCTTTTGTTTTAATAACACAGACGCCAAAGTAATTCTTTTGTTTTGTTATGACTACTGATAAGCTGTACACAACACCAGCCTTAAAAGGCTCATTTAATTGGGCAAAAATTCACTTACTTGAGAACCCGATGCAGATTGGCAGACAGTCTCGGGTCTGTGAACTGAGTTGTTCGATTGTTGTGGTCCACAAAGTAGACACGCCCGGTAGCGGTGTTCCTAATCTCCCAGCCTGGCGGCAGCGGGCCAAGCTCCTCGCAGTTTACGTTACTCAAGTCCCTGGGTAACCATTAAAAAACATTAGCGGCAGTGATACCAATGACATGTTTATTGTTACAGTGCTTCATGTAATATATGCAGGGTGTTTCAACTAGGACGCATTAAGAACACTAAAAAATTGGCTCCATCTCAGTTGGCATAAAAATTTGAGACATGATGGTGTTTATTATACAGGAGCTTTTCAAGTTTCACCCAATAAGATCACATAACCATCGCTTTCAGCAGACTTATTAACCCTCTGGCAAAATACTTGCTCCATTTTCTTGATTCTTCTTCTCTCCTGTACACAGACCACCAAAGATCTAATGTGGGGCAACATCAAGTAGGACTAGCCCTGGTGTATGTGTGCAAGCCCTGTCCTTGTGTTGAGGCACAACGCATTAGTCATGGACACAGAGCACATGCCTCGCTGCACACACTAGGTCACTTTAGCAACGTCATCCAAAATGAACAAACGTAGAGGTGGTACCAATGAGTTTGGTGTTTTACATGTTTGACTCATCAGTGAGGTGCAGCTGTTGAGTGTGATGCTAAGAAATGTGGCCCGCAATCCAAAAGAACAAATTGGAACAGTTGTGGAGTTGAAGTGCGGATTTTGTTCAGGTGGTCTGTTCAGCTGTAACAATACTCTCCCAACCAAAGAAAGGTGACTCCTTTGGCTGACCCTGGTTGAATGTAGAATATGCCTCAAATTCTTTTACAATTTTTTCTTTAGAAATAGTTGAGCAAAGCCAGTTAAGTCCATGTCCAGGAGTTACTTTTTCACGTCAGATACAGTGGGGCAAATAAGTATTTAGTCACCCACTAATTGTGCAAGTTCTCCCACTTGAAAATATTAGAGAGGCGTGTAATTGTCAACGTGGGTAAACCTCAACCATGAGAGACAGAATGTGTGTGTGTGTGTGGGGGGGGGGGGGGGGAGGGGCAGAAAATCATATTGTTTGATTTTTAAAGAATTTATTTGCAAATCATGGTGGAAAATAAGTATTTGGTCAGTACCAAAAGTTCATCTCAATACTTCGTTATGTACCCTTTGTTGGCAATAACGAAGGCCAAACGTTTTCTGTAACTCTTCACAAACTTTTCACACACTGCTGCTGGTATTTTGGCCCATTCCTCCATGCAGATCTCTTCTAGAGCAGTGATGTTTTTGGGCTGTCGTTGGGCAACACGGACTTTCAACTACCTCCACAGATTTTCTATGGGGTTGAGATCTGGAGACTGGCTAGGCCACTCCAGGACCTTGAAATGCTTCTTACGAAGCCACTCCTTTGTCTAGCTGTGTGTTTGAGATCACTGTCATGCTGAAAGACCCAGCCACGTCTCATCTTCGATGCCCTTGCTGATGGAAGGAAGAGTTTCACTCAAAATCTCTTGATACATGGCCCCATTCATTCTTTCCTTTACACAGATCAGTCGTCCTGGTCCCTTTGCAGAAAAACAGCCCCAAAGCAAGATGTTTCCACCCCCATGCTTCACAGTGGGCATGGTGTTCTTCGGATGCAATTCGGTATTCTTTCTGCTCCAAACACGAGAACCTGTTTTTCTACCAAAAAGTTCTATTTTGGTTTCATCTGACCATAACACATTCTCCCAGTCCTCTTCTGGATCATCCAAATGCTCTCTAGTGAACCGCAGACGGGCCTGGACGTGTACTGGCTTTAGCAGGGGGACACTTCTGGCAGTGACGGATTTGAGTCCCTGGCGGCGCATTGTGTTACTGATAGTAGCCTTTGTTACTGTGGTCCCAGCTCTCTGTAGGTCATTCACTAGGTCCCCCGGTGCGGTTCTGGGATTTTTGCTCACCGTTCTTGTCATCATGTTGACGCTACGGGGTGAGATCTTGCATGGAGCCCCAGATCGAGGGAGATTATCAGTGGTCTTGTATGTCTTTCATTTTCTAATAATTGCTCCCACAGTTGATTTCTTTACACCAAGCATTTTACCTATTCCAGATTCAGTCTTCCCAGCCTGGTGCAGGTCTACCATTTTGTCTCTGGTGTCCTTCGACAGCTCTTTGGTCTTGGCCATAGTGGAGTTTGGAGTGTGACTGACTGAGATTGTGGACAGGTGTATTTTATACTGATAATGAGTTAAAACAGGTGCCATTGATACAGGTAACGAGTGGAGCCTCGTTAGAAGAAGTTAGACCTCTTTGACAGCCAGAAATCTTGCTTGTTTGTAGGTGACCAAATACTTATTTTCAACTCTAATATGGAAATAAATTCATTAAAAATCAAACAATGTGACTTTCTGTTTTTTTTCCACATTCCGTCTCTCATGGTTGAGGTTTACCCATGTTGACAATTACAGGCCTCTCTAATCTTTTCAAGTGGGATAACTTGCACAATTTGTGGTTGCCTAAATACTTATTTGCCCCACTGTATATGCTCGATTAACTCATCGGCTGCCATTGATAGCACTAGACGTCTTATCCATTTGGACTAGGAGCGAATGAATGTCTAGCGCCGTCAGCGGCACTGAAAGATGAGCATTCACAGCCAGTCCACCCTGTTTAAATGAACTGAACGTCTATCAATAGTCAATGGCAGCCAAAAGTTGAGAAGAATTGCAGCTGCAACATAATAGGATAGTCATAGAGATACTGTACTTAACTCTAAACATAATCAACAGGAAGGAGTGTAACAAAGATTGGAAATATGAATTTGAGACCTGGGAACACGCGGGTCATGCCAGGTGCTGACTCCGGTCTGCGTGTGCAGGAAGTAGACCTGGCCCTGTTGAGTCGTTCTTTGCTCTAAGAAAAGACAGAAAGAGTTGAATAAAACATGGCATTGGGGGAAAAAAAAAAAGATGAGTCTAAAGTTGCCATCGTCTGGCCCCGATTGGAGAAAGTATGAGTCAGTTGGTGCATTTTGGAAAGGTCTGTTTACAATTAATGAGACTGGTAATCTGTTGGAATGACAGTTGACTAATGCCTTTTTCTTGTGATGCCAACAAAGCCAATAATTCCTTTTGAGGCCTACTCCAACAGGATGGGGACATTTAATAACTTGCTTGGGGTCCCCGATTGTAATTCAGAAATGCTGTTTGTGTTCGGATCATCATCCGCCACTATCAATCAACACAACCAGTGAAATGGAAAGTAACATGTGACATATGTGCTTAAACCACTAATGTGAAGCTGCAACAAACAAATTAACAAAGCCATAGACACAAGAGGACATTTAGCATGTGCAATTTTTCGAGAGCTTGTAAAACCTTTGTTGTATAATTTCTCTGGCTCTATAGTTCAGAGGGTTCGGTTCAGTTTGAAAAAGGAAGCATACCGACTGGCTTGTGAGCATCAGTGACTCACTTTGTCCAACCTAGGCAAGCGTCACACAGAACAAGGCATTTCCATAGGGAGGCACACAGCCAAGAGTGCCACTCGAAATAATATGCATCCAGCATTGCCTTTTGATGTATAATTCATTTTACAGGCTCTAAGCATTAATGGTATTTGCCCTATTTTTTTGGATCACTATAAAACAAATCATTCAAATGTTAACTGCAACTACTGTGCTATTTCCTCTAATTATTGATAAATGAGTGCCAATTGTGGTTACTTCTTACTCTAAGCAGTAAAACATAGAACGAATACATTTAGGAGAGGTTGCAGAAACAATTGAAAAGAAGATTTCTAGAAGCGTATTTAAAAGGGACAGACAACACTAAGTATCAAAGTATTTAAGTATGCAAATCGAGAATTTCTTTGACCTCTGATACGAGAGAAACAAAAACAATACAATAATAATGACACATTGCACGAGGACAGATAATTTGGCACATACACAATGATGGATTCGAAAATGACCGAGTATTACTGACATCATGAGGATGGGTGGGCAATCTGGGATACTCACATTCGATTGGCTAAAATAAGACTGGAACTGATCAAATGTTTTACTGCACTAAAGGTTGAGTTATGCTTCTGCGGCAGACCCGATTTATGACCCTCCGCCATAGCCTGACGTGCACCTCCATAGAATTCTGACTGGGCATCACGTCAACGTGTGATGACGTGATGCAAATGGACTGTGATTGGTCTGCTCAGACTGTTCTTTCCGGTTCAGCGCAAAATCACCGCCATTTTAAAACGTTGTGCTACACGCAGAAATGGACCAGGCCGACAAGAGTTATCATCGAAGAGGTCCGCAAGAAGGACAACCTCTACAATGTCTCTCCAAGACATTATAAAGATTGCCAAATGGCAAGCAATTCATGGAAGGAGATTGCTAAAAATCTAGGGCTGGAGGTCAGCGAATACATAAAAAAATGGAAGAATCTCCGAGACAAGTATTTGCGTGTTCGGAACCGAATGGCCGTAGGAAGCGGTTACCCAGCCTGCCAAAAACTGCCAGCTTTTTATCACTTTATCTCGTATTTTTGGTTGGTGCACATTACCATTTATTTGTTCATATGTTGCTGTGACTTATTTACATTTACACTTCAAGTCGATGAAGAAAAAAAGCACAGGTTTGGTGTCAAAAAGAGTAGTTTTGATGTTTAATTTTCAACAACAGTTTACACACTTGATACATCATCACTGATTAAGAGTGCCTTTCATGATCACGTCTTTACCATCAAGGCTTCCAACGCAGTTTGAGAAGTTCCATTGCCACCAGAAATCTGCTATGGCTTCCCAGTGGCTGGTTGTAGGACACAGCAAAAAAAATTGGACAAAACGCTGGACAACGCACCTGGCTGGCTTCCACCCGATGCTAGAATTCGTAATGTGACTGCCAGTCTCTGTGGGGCATCAACAGTCGGACAGACCACCTCCACAACTGTCTTCTCCGTTGGCTACATCTCAACATTTGTATGATCAACATTTATTGATCAATATTGATGAGCA
This sequence comes from Corythoichthys intestinalis, assembly GCF_030265065.1. Classification (NCBI taxonomy): domain Eukaryota; kingdom Metazoa; phylum Chordata; class Actinopteri; order Syngnathiformes; family Syngnathidae; genus Corythoichthys; species Corythoichthys intestinalis. The sequence continues at coordinate 22,757,853 of NC_080402.1, forward strand.
GAAGATCCACATCCAAGCGTTCCACCTCTGTTGGCATTGTTGTTTAACCGGAAGAAAACTAGAGGAAGTCGACAAGAGTCCCCCCAAAACCGTACAAACACAACGCCACACCCTTCTAGTGGCTTGACGGTGAATTACAGAGCAACGCATTCCCTTGCCGCAGAACTATCGAATGCTCATTGACGCCGTGGGGCCTACATCGTTGCTACGCCGTCACCGCAACGCAGAAGCATAACTCAGGCTTAAGAGTGGCTGGCCACTTCCTGGAACTATTAACTTTTACAGTATGTACATTTTCTCCACTATTACACAACAGAAAAAGGAAATTAATTATTTTTCAATTTATTAAATAAGATTCTTTCTGCTAGTATGCACGTGAATGTGTTATCTGTCCCTTGAAATGAACAAAAACGACTACATCTGAAACAAAGTTCAGAAAATAAATCAATAAAAAGCATAAATCAGGAAATCAATTCTAGTAAAACGGGTGAGATTTCAATTAACACAATCTCTAACAGGTAATGACTTGAAAATAATGCTGACTGTCATTTACAATGACTATTTAGGAAAATAAAAGTATTTGCATAATCATTTGAAATATCATATTTAATAACCACTACATAATGATAATTCTGTATGCATATACAGGTAGTCCCCGGTTTACGAACGAGTTCAGTTCCTACGCTGGCGATGTAACCCGAATTTCCACGTAAGTCGGAATTTACCCTTTAAATACCTGTAAATACCCTCTAAATCTCAAAATAACTATCCAAAAACATGCATTATACATCATATTGATCAAATAAAGGAAAAAATAAGATTATATGAGGGGGAGGGGGGGGGATCATGGCAGCGCAGGTCGCCAGCAACGGCTCCCTCAACGCGAGCCTGCCATCTGAACTAAAAAAAAACGGATCGGCACACGCAAGAGGAGTCTGCGCTGGCGCCAGGGGAGGAGCAGCAGCATGAGAACAAGGAAGCGGCAGATCTCCCAGGCGAAAGGAACTGCAGGACGGCGGCGACGCTGCTGGGGGAGAAGGGGCATCTTGACATGTAAAACGGCAACGGGAACTAGGTACTGTTCACGCGACTTAAAAAAAAAAAATAAATAAATAAATAAACAATTGGAGACAAAATGGCGGACGAGTCTCTGCCGTCGTAAAGTCGAAATCACGTAAGTCGGTTATGTCGTAACCCCAGGGACGACATATATACATCCATGAACTCACCATAACCCTCGGGCAGATCTGGAGGCGTGTGCAAGTGTGTTCGACTCATATAGTTGCGGTGCCGTTGAGATCGCACTCGTCTTTCTTGGAGCCGCTGTTCTACTGGTGGGCCGCTGGCCTCCGCTCCATTAATGGGAGTCATCACCGGTGTGTTCTCATCCACCACACAACTCAAGGGTCGCCCAGATGGACTAGAGTACTCTGAAGCTGGCCTAAAACAGATTTATTACCATTTTTATTTTCACTTCTGCTTTCATGCCTATTTTCAACTTCTATATATGCTTCACTTGTGAAAGAAGAAACTAGAAAGAAAACAACATCATATATGGCTTTGAAATAGGCTGACAACAGAAGTGCCAAATTCATTCAATTTGATTAACAATTAATTGGTTGTGTAATTAACATATGAAAACATCTGCTTTTATTAGAGAACTAACTTTTTATCATTTTTGTCCATTTTTGGACAGCTGAATTCAATTGGTTTGTGCTTGTCCTGCAGTGTTTTCATTTTAAATAATGTCTCGTTTTTGAGTAAATGAATCGATTTTTTTAATTATCAGATTCATCTTCCCAGTCATACTCTGGAAGCCTGGCAGCGTAACAATGTGACGTCACTGACCTGCGACGTAAACAAAAATGGCGACCTACTAGTTAAAACAATTTTACAAATTGTATAAAATCAAACATCAAGAGTGGTTTCAATATCAAATTATTTGAACTCAAAATAACGTTTATCTTTAAAGAACTACAAGTCTTTCTATCCGCGGATCCCGAGAAAACGCACAAGCCAGCGAGTACTGCATCATCGTTTCTCGAAACAAGGTATGCTTTTTAAGGTATTACAAATTAAGCCATTTTAGTACTGAACAGAAGGTTCTCACAACACAGAATCTTTCATGTGTCTGTGTGCTACTTAAGAGCAGGATGTCGACAGCAGATATCTGATAAGCAAACACAAACACAGACTGACTGGCTTACTGACACTTGTGTGCGCAACAAGTCTGACTACTGTCTGGCTGTCCGCAGTAACTGACGCCTTAGCTATCAAACACCTCGGAACCCCTTTCTGTCAATCAACCTCCTCCTCCTCCCATTTCCTCTTCCTCCTTCCCACTTACTACACTCTGCCTCCTTTTTCACAACAGCCTGGAATATTAAATGTCATGAAGAAAAATTGGATATGAAAAAAATATATATATACTTCGAATTAGGGCTGTCAAACGATTAAAATTTTTAATTGTGTTAGTCACAGCTTAAAAATGAATTAATCGTTATTAATCACAATTCAAACCATCTCTAAAATATGCCATATTTTTCTGAAAATTATTGTTGAATGGAAAGAAGACAAGACGGACAAACATTCAACATACTGTACATAAGTACTGTATTTGTTTATTATAACAATAAAGCCACAAAATGGCATTAACATGATTAACATTCTTTCTGTTAAAGGGATCAATGGATAGAAAGACTTGTAGTTCTTAAAATATAAGTTTGAGTACAAGTTATAGTAATTTTATATTAAAATCCCTCTTAATGTTTTTGATTTAATAACATTTGTTAAATTTCAATCAAAAAATAAACTAATAGCTCGCCATTGTTGACTTCGCCAAGCGGGATGTCAAATGGGCTCCCTGGCGTTCTTCCAGTGTCTTTAACTACGTAAGGTAGTGATTGAAATACACCACAAGGTGTCAATGGCGAGTTTTAAATTAATTACAGATCCAGCCAAGGCAAAGTCTGAGTTCTATGTGTATTTTGCATAGCTATTTTGATTGGGAATGCCAGTTCTCTCTGCATTGAGCGCTTTTATTTTTGTGAACATTTTTTTTTTGAGAAATAGGAATATTATTTTTGTTGTGCTTTCACTAAATGATACTGTAGCGACTTAACTTTTCCGCCCAAATGCATGATGGGAAGTTGGGCAACCATGACTGTCAGTGGTGGCTGCAAATGGTATACGTTCTGAGTTGTATTCATCAAAGCATGTTAAGAAAAAGATCGTCTCCTGTCATTCTTCCCCACATTGCTCGCCACAATAGTTATGTTTATTGTGAAAGAGTCGCCAAAGCTTATGCCAGTAAAAGCCTTTTCGCTCTCAATGCGCTAAAACGGCGTCATTGTAAACTGTTTGAGGCAATGCAGGACCGGGTCATTCCGTGCACGCGTTAAATGCGTCAAATATTTTAACGTGATAAATTTTAAAAATTAATTATCGCCCCTTAACGCGATAAATTTGACAGGACTACTTAGAATTTAATATTAAGTAAAAATGAGCATAGTTAAAAAGTTGATTAAACGATTTTTTAAATATTTGTCCAATCATTTCACTCATCCTCAACTAAAATTCCTATCCTCCCAACCATCTTGTATTTTTTTTTTTTTTCAGTACAGTATTTGCCTTTTTCTTCTCCATTTAACCAGTTACCTTAATTTAAGGTGGCCAAACCTGTGTATAAAGTGCAGCTGAGGTAGACACTTTGTTTGCTTACTCGCTGACGGCTCCGCTGATATGGGTCAAGAAGGAAGGCGACAGTTGTTCCGGCAGGAAAATGGGCCAAGTAAAACCTTGCTCACCAACTGGCTGGCTGGATAACTTATTTAGGTATTGGTGTGCATGTGTGTGTGTGTTGCAGTAGGGTGGGGTGAAGTTAAGAAAGTTCACTGATTAGCAACAGTCTAAGAGGCCATCTTATTAATTTTAATATCAGTGTGACAATTAATAGGCATGGGTTGTTACACTTGGTACTAATATCGCATTGTTCAGAATTGTCGCTTAATTTTCTTGACAGGGTTAAGAATGTAGATTAAATAAAGCTTGGCGATATGGAAACATCCAATCCATTTGAACAGGCAGGGAACTTTCATTAGTTCAAAAGAATTTGACTTATCATTATGAATGGCAATGAAACATGATCATTTGCTGCCAAACACTACTTCAAATGGATTGGACGTCTCTCATCCATCAATGGCAGCCAGTGAGTTAAATGTTATTAATGCACCATTTGTTTGTGTTGTGTGGTAATTTACAGTATCACACCACTGTTTTGCTGGTAGTGGCAGTTCTGCATCACTGATTTAATAACAGCAGCACTGCAAGGTTGACTAAATTACAGTTTATATCATTAAAATTGCTTATAATGTCAATAGGAAGCATTCATGATGATGCATAATTTATAGGGATACACGTAAAGGTAATTCTTGGCCGAAACAGAATATGACAAAACAGAGGCTTTAAGTCAAAACCCATTCTTTATTAAAAACATTTTTCTAAAAATATTTTTTAGATTCATATTAAAAAATTATACAGTTATAAAGTAATTCAGATTTTCTTTTCTTTTCTTTTTTTTTTTTTTAAGATCTAACCGAAAATTCGGCCGAAAATAGCTAAAAATGCATTATCGGTTTTGAAAAGTGAAAGTCCTTAGTCCTCTTGTGATTATGTCATCAAAACATGGCGAGAAGCAACACGTTTGCTGACGCTATCTCGCTAACACTACTGGCTCACAGCCAACTTGTCCGCGATTTGGAAGTATTTTCCAAACCGCAGATATGTTCCAAACCGCCGACATGTTGGCTCTCTACAAATTCCAAACCGCGGATATGTTGGCTGTGAGCCAGCAGTGTTAGCAAGATAGCGTCAACCACCGTGTTGCTTCTCGCTGTGTTTTGATGAAGTCATCACAAAAAACTGGCAAACTTTTGGTCTTCAGAACCGAAAACCGATGATGCATTTTTAGCAATTTTCGGCCTGAAAGTTTTCGCCAGCGAATTTTCAATCAAATCTCTACATTATTTTATTTTTTTTAGGTATGAATTCTTATGCTAACATTAAAAAATATATATTTGATGATATACTGTTTATTTGGTACTGATACTGTACTCATTTTTACCACAGCCAGCATCAACTGTAAGGCATTTATGGATAATTGCAGGATTTCAGAACAACTGCTCGTTTATTATATTTTTTTCTTCAAAGCTCCAATCATAGTCAGCCTAGGTCAGGGGTCTGCAACCTGCGGCTCCAGATCCCCATGTTGACATTGATAAAAGAATTGATTGGAAAAATAGATAGTTATAGCTTCATTTTAATGTCATGTCAATATTTTTTTTAATTGAAAAAAATCAATGATGGACTGAGGGCGCGATATAGCGAGGCATCACTGTATTCTCATTTGAATTTCATTCTCTGTGGCTCAAAGTACACTGCAATAGAAGCATGCTTACCTGGTGGGTCTCTCCCACTGTGTGGTGCGTGTGATGTGGTTAAGGTACTGTATTCTTCCAGAGGCTGTTCTTCTCTCTTCCCACCTGATTTACATGCATATCAAAACAGTTATTTTTGATACACAGTAAAAAAAATATTGCTGATGTTCTACATTGAATTTCTTCCAACAAAACAAAGTCTAAGAAAAGAATCTGGGAAGTGATGTAGCAAGTTTAAAATATTTTCATTCAGATGTGCTTCTCTCGAAGTCAAGAGAATGTATAATGAGACAATTTCGCATACTGTTAAGACACACTGATTGTAATGTGGAAAATATTTCCAATATAAAACTATTGATGCAGAAAAATAGCTAAGGCAAAGGGAAAACATTTATTATTAATGAATGAAAATACAGGTTTAATAAACCAAAGAAGAATGTTAAAACCAAGAACTTTGCTTCTGCTAGTCATAATACTAACCCATCCGGCAAGTCGTTGTCAAAGAGACGACTGCAATCCACCACTGGTCCTCCGGTACCGATGCGGTCTCTTGACTGAAGACTCACTACACCAGACAAGGGCACAATGGTATAATAATGGAAGAAAGAAAAAGCAAATGTGCAGTTTATAAGACTATTTACCAACTATCTGCCCTCTGACTGTGTCATTGTCGTTGGGGCCAAGCTTATTGAGATCCAATCTTTGATCTGCAAGGGGTAAAACACATTAATTCAGCACCCACCATAATGTCATTTATTGCAAAATTATGGATGATTAATTGATTAATAGTTTTAGCAGGAAAAGCAATACAACAGAAATTAGTTAGAATTCAAGTCGTGTGGTCTTTAGAATATCCCAAGAATCACTCGTTCTGTGAGCAGTCCATAATTCTATTACTTATGCCATTATGTTACATGCATGATTCTGTTTGATATGAACACTTTGATGGCCTAAATAACTTTATAGCTTGTTCCCAGAAGTCTACACGTCTAGACAAAACATAATTTTTTCAAAATAAAAGGCCACCATTGAGACAGTACATTTATAGTCCTAAACCACGAGTGCTGACCACACCATTTAGCTCTTAAAGGCTATGAAAAATGTGCTGAAAATATGTGCCGTACAGTTCTGGCCAAAAGTATTGGCACCCCTGCAATTCTGTCAGATAATGCTCAATTTCTCCCAGAAAATGATTGCAATTACAGATGCTTTGGTAGTAATATCCTCATTTGTTTTGCTTGCAATGAAAAAACATAAAAGAGAATTGGGGGGGGGGGGGGGGGGATCATTATCATTTTACACAAAACTCCAAAAATGGGCGAGACAAAGGTATTGGCACCCTCAGCCTAATACTTGGTAGCACAACCTTTAAACAAAATAACTGTGCAACCGCTTCCGGTATCCATCAGTGAGATTTTTATAATGCTCTGCTGGAATTTTAGACCTTTCTTCTTTGGCCAACTGCTCCAGGTCTCAGATTTGAAGTGTGCCTTCTCCAAACTGCCATTTTCAGATCTTTCCACAGGTGTTCAATGGGATTCAGGTCTGGATTCATTGCTGGCCACTTTAGAAGTCTCCAGTGCTTTCTCTCAAACCATTTTCTAGTGCCTTTTGAAGTGTGTTTTCAGTCATTGTCCTGCTGGAAGACCCATGACCTCTGAGGGAGACCCAGCTTTCTTACACTGGGCCCTACATTATGCTGAAAAATGTGTTGGTAGTCTTCAGACTTCATATTGCCATGTACACGGTCAAGCAGTCCAGTGCCAGAGGCAGGAAAGCAACCTCAAAACATGAGGCAACCTCCGCCATGTTTGACTGTGAGGACAGTTTTCTTTTCTTTGAAGGCCTAGTTTTTTTCCTCTAAACTCAATATTGATGCCTTTTCCCAAAAAGTTCTACTTTTGTCTTATCTGACCAGAGAACATTCTTCCAAAACATTTTTGGCTTTCTCAGGTACGTTTTGGCAAACTCCAGCCTGGCTGTTTTACGTCCCTGGGTCAGAAGTGGGGTCTTCCTTGGTATCCTACCATAGAGTCCCTTTTCATTCAAACGCCGACAGATAGTACAGGTTGGCACTGTTGTACCCTCAGACTGCAGGACAGCTTGAAATTGTTTGGATGTTAGTCGAGGTTCTTTATCCACCATCCGCACAATCTTTCGTTGAAATCTTTCGTCAATTTTTCTTTTCCGTCCACATCTAAGGAGGTTAGCCACAGTGCCATGGGCTTTAAACATATTGATGACACTGCGCACGGTAGACACAGGAACATTCAGGTCTTTGAAGATGGACTTGTAGCCTTGAGATTGCCCATGCTTCCTCACAATTTTGCTTCTCAAGTCCTCAGACAGTTCTTTGGTCTTCTTTTCTCCATGCTCAATGTGGTACACACAAGGACACAGGACAGAAGTTGAGTCAAATTTAATCCATTTTAACTGGCTGCAAGTCTGATTTAGTTATTGCCACCACCTGTTATGTGCCACAGGTAAGTAACAGGTGCTGTTAATTACACAAATTAGAGAAGCATCACATGATTTTTCCAAAGGGTGCCAATACTTTTGTCCAGCCCATTTTTGTAGTTTTGTGTAAAATGATAATGATTTAACGTTTTTTCCATTCTCTTTTGTGTTTTTTTCATTGCAAGCAAAATAAATAAAGATATTACCACCAAAGCAACTGTAATTGCAATTATTTTCTGGGAGATAATGAACATTATCTGACAGAATTGCAGGGGTGTCAATTCTTTTGGCCAACACTGTATGTACAGTGCCTTGCAAAAGTATTCGGCCCCCTTGAACCTTGCAACCTTTCGCCACATTTCAGGCTTCAAACATAAAGATATAAAATTTTTATTTTTGTCAAGAATCAACAACAAGAGGGACACAATCGTGAAATGGAACAAAATTTATTGGATAATTAAAACTTTTTTAACAAATAAAAAACTGAAAAGTGGGGCGTGCAATATTATTCGGCCCCCTTGCGTTAATACTTTGTAGCGCCACCTTTTGCTCCAATTACAGCTGCAAGTCGCTTGGGGTATGTTTCTATCAGTTTTGCACATCGAGAGACTGACATTCTTGCCCATTCTTCCTTGCAAAACAGCTCGAGCTCAGTGAGGTTGGATGGAGAGTGTTTGTGAACAGCAGTCTCCAGCTCTTTCCACAGATTCTCGATTGGATTCAGGTCTGGACTTTGACTTGGCCATTCTAACACCTGGATACGTTTATTTTTGAACCATTCCATTGTAGATTTGGCTGTATGTTTTGGATCATTGTCCTGTTGGAAGATAAATCTCCGTCCCAGTCTCAGGTCTTGTGCAGATACCAACAGGTTTTCTTCCAGAATGTTCCTGTGTTTGGCTGCATCCATCTTCCCGTCAATTTTAACCATCTTCCCTGTCCCTGCTGAAGAAAAGCAGGCCCAAACCATGATGCTGCCACCACCATGTTTGACAGTGGGGATGGTGTGTTCAGGGTGATGAGCTGTGTTGCTTTTACGCCAAACATATAGTTTTGCATTGTGGCCAAAAAGTTCAATTTTGGTTTCATCTGACCAGAGCACCTTCTTCCACATGTTTGGTGTGTCTCCCAGGTGGCTTGTGGCAAACTTTAAACGAGACTTTTTATGGATATCTTTGAGAAATGGCTTTCTTCTTGCCACTCTTCCATAAAGGCCAGATTTGTGCAGTGTACGACTGATTGTTGTCCTATGGACAGACTCTCCCACCTCAGCTGTAGATCTCTGCAGTTCATCCAGAGTGATCATGGGCCTCTTGGCTGCATCTCTGATCAGTTTTCTCCTTGTTTGAGAAGAAAGTTTGGAAGGACGGCCGGGTCTTGGTAGATTTGCAGTGGTCTGATGCTCCTTCCATTTCAATATGATGGCTTGCACAGTGCTCCTTGAGATGTTTAAAGCTTGGGAAATCTTTCTGTATCCAAATCCGGCTTTAAACTTCTCCACAACAGTATCTCGGACCTGCCTGGTGTGTTCCTTGGTTTTCATAATGCTCTCTGCACTTTAAACGGAACCCTGAGACTATCACAGAGCATGTGCATTTATACGGAGACTTGATTACACACATTTGGATTCTATTTATCATCATCGGTCATTTAGGACAACATTGGATCATTCAGAGATCCTCACTGAACTTCTGGAGTGAGTTTGCTGCACTGAAAGTAAAGGGGCCGAATAATATTGCACGCCCCACTTTTCAGTTTTTTATTTGTTAAAAAAGTTTAAATTATCCAATAAATGTTGTTCCACTTCACGATTGTGTCCCACTTGTTGTTGATTCTTGACCAAAAAATTTAATTTCATATCTTTATGTTTGAAGCCTGAAATGTGGCGAAAGGTTGCAAGATTCAAGGGGGCCGAATACTTTTGCAAGGCACTGTATGTGTGTTGAAGTAACGCAAACAATTTTTATAACAGAGCATTAATGTCATACGCTTCATTTATTTCTGTGAGAAAAAAAAAATCTTTTAAAAAACATACAAATTGGCACTATCACAGACACAGTTTAAAAAGTTTGCTGATATCCGTTGTTGTCTTCTGAAGTCAGGCAGAGGATGTTGGTATTTGCATCCAAAATGCAACACGAAGTATCGCTGAGTGTGCTGCCAGATTGCTAGAAATCCAGGACAATCCCATTTGGGTTTTGTAGCTTTGTAAAAAGCTGAAACAGTTTTGTCCAACTTTGTGTTTGAATTGGATGACAAGTCAGCTACGGCTAGGAATAAACCCTCTAGGAATCATGGAGATTCCAGTAATTTCTTGTGCGAGTGCTTTTTCTTGTCTAAGTAGGTTTGCATCTTGGTCAGACCACGGAACGAGTGTGGTTGACGTCTGCTGCAAGCTGGACAAGGACAAAGGATTTATGTGAAAATTGGTGTCTTGTAATTGCTCATGCTTCCTGTGGCTCTGATTAAGTATAGAGTGTAGAATTCTGGCTATACAATAACATGGACAGTCTGGAGCCGGACAGGAGACTATAGTGTCTGTTTCAGAAAATTGCGGGCAAGCTAAAGTGCATGTCCTTAAGTATGGTACTCGACTAGCATAGTCACAAGACCTTTTTTCTACCAAGAATGATCCCACTTTAGCTTTAGAAGATTACAATGTGGACTTAATTAAACAAAAATGCTGCAAAGTATTTGGTGTTGATGTCGGAGACTCTTCTGCTACATTAGTTTGAGGAGGCCTGCACATATATAAAAGGGTTTGCAGTGACTTTTAAATAAATGTTTTTTTTTAAATCCCAATTGTACGCAAACATTTTTGTCCAGCTCCGACTTCTGGTGTTTTTTGTTGTTTTTTTTATTTATATATATTTTTTAAACATACCACTGGACTTGCCATATTTTGCCAAGTATAATGGTAACCATTTCACAAATACAATTACAGTGGGGCAAATAAGTATTTAGTGAACCACCAATTGTGCAAGTTCTCCTACTTAAAAAGATTAGAGAGGCCTGTAATTGAAAAAAAAAAAAAAAAAAACAGAAAATCACATTGTTTGATTTTTAAATAATTTATTTCCAAATTAGAGTGGAAAAAAAGTATTTGGTCACCTTTAAACAAGCAAGATTTCTGGATGTCAAAGAGGTCTAATGTCTTCTAACGAGGTCTAACGAGGCTCCACTCGTTACCTGTATTAATGGCACCTGTTTTAACTCATTATCGGTATAAAAGACACCTGTCCACAATCTCAGTCAGTCACACTCCAAACTCCACTATGGCCAAGACCAAAGAGCTGTCGAAGGACACCAAAGACAAAATTGTAGACCTGCACCAGGGTGGGAAGACTGAATCTGCAATAGGTAAAACGCTTGGTGTAAAGAAATCAACTGTGGGAGCAATTATTAGAAAATGGAAGACATACAAGACCACTGATAATCTCCCTCAATCTGGGGCTCCATGCAAGATCTCACCCCGTGGCGTCAAAATGATAACAAGAACAGTGAGCAAAAATCCCAGAACCACACGGGGGGACCTAGTGAATGACCTACAGAGAGCTGGGACCACAGTAACATAGGCTGCTACCATTAACAAAATGCGCCACCAGGGACTCAAATCCTGCACTGCCAGACGTGTCCCCCTGCTGAAGAAAGTACACATCCAGGCCCGTCTGCGTTTCGCTAGAGAGCATTTGGATAATCCAGAAGGGGACTGGGAGAATGTGTTATGGTCAGATGAAACCAAAATAGAACTTTCCGGTAGAAACACAGGTTCTCGTGTTTGGAGAAACATCATGCTTTGGGGCTGTTTTTCTGCAAAGGCACCAGGACAACTGATCTGTGTAAAGGAAAGAATGAACGGGGCCATGTATCGAGAGATTTTGAGTGAAAATCTCCTTCCATCAGCAAGGGCATTAAAGATGAGACGTGGCTGGGTCTTTCAGCATGACAATGATCCCAAACACACAGCCAGGGCAACAAAGGAGTGGCTTCGTAGGAAGCATTTCAAGGTCCTGGAATGGCCTAGCCAGTTTCCAGATCTCAACCACATAGAAAATCTGTGGAGGGAGTTGAAAGTCCGTGTTGCCCAACGACAGCCCCAAAACATCGCTGCTCTAGAGGAGATCTGCATGGAGGAATCGGCCAAAATATCAGCAACAGTGTGTGAAAAGCTTGTGAAGAGTTACAGAAAACTTTTGGCCTCCGTTATTGCCCACAAAGGATACATAACGAAGTATTGAGGTGTACTTTTGGTCCTGACCAAATATTTATTTTCCACCATGATTGGCAAATAAATTCTTTAAAAATCAAACTGATTTTCTGGGTTTTTTTCCACATTCTGTCTATCATGGTAGAGGTTTACTCATGTTGACAATTACAGGCCTCTCTAATATTTTCAAGTGGGAGAACTTGCACAATTAGTGGTTGACTAAATACTTTTTTGCCTCACTGTATGTGAAAAAAATAAAGCTTGTAGAAATTTACATGAGTGCTGCAACGATTTATCGATTAACTCGAGTAATTTGATTAAAAAAAAAAAAAAGATTCAAATTAAATTTTGATGCTTCGAGTATTCGTTTGATTAAAGTGGCGTTGTAATGGTTTGGTTTTAAAGTATTTGCATTAGTTTTATTGATCTGGGTGCATACACTGCCCTCTAGTGGCAACAGTTAACCCCTTCAGACCCAAGCATGCTGCTGAAGGACATGACACGTTTGCGTCTCTAATCCAATAAATACACTGAATTTAGTTGCTATTGCCACTTGTGGGAGATGATTGGATGAAACTATACCCATCAAGAGTTTTGGCACGCCCTCTTTGCTATTTTTGGCTCTTTGAAAATAGCTGACCAAACACAACTTAGTTTAACGTAAAACGTAAAGTGCTCTTTCTCATCAAAAACACATTAATATAAAAAAATAACAAATAAAAGCATGAAAAATCCCCGACCATTAAATTTTACTTTGCTCTGGTGTTTGAGTAAAAATCAGCTCAGGTTTTTTTTTTTTTTTTTGGGGGGGGGGGGCACAGTACAAAAAATGCAGGTCTGAAGGGGTTAATATGAAATAACTCATTTAAATGGCCTAATCCAGCTGCTCCCTGTTAAGACCTACATAAGCTAGGTTTTTGTTTGAGCTAATGTTTTTTTAATGCATTCGTAATTTAGTTTATACAGTATGTATGTTTAGCTGTTTTTTTTGTGGGAATATGTGTTTGAACCATTTGTTAAGAGCATTGTAAAGAAAAAAAACATTAGCAACATAGCATTGTAGCGGGGTTTTGCTATGCAAGTTAGCCAATTGTTCTTTTGTTGTACTTATATCCTCATTTATTTTTATTTTTTTAATACTATTTGAGGCTCAGCTCAGGTATTTTAATTTATTATGTTCCTTGTCCAATTACTCGATTATTCAAACTAACTACCTCATTGATTCATGGAGTACTAAAATAATCGATAGCTGCAACCCTAATTTGCATACAAAGGCGTTGATTTGAAACTAATAAAATTTTAATGAATAAAATGCGCAAACATTTTCTCATTCTACAATAAAGTCTAGTGAAAGAAAACATTTTTTTTTTTTTTTTTTTTTAAACAAAAGTCTTCTTGTACTTCAAAATTGATCAAATATATCTGAGAGAAAAAAACCCTCAGCATAAAATAGGCAGGAATAGTCGAGGGTGGTTTAAGATTTCACGAAAGATCAGAAATGGCTTCGCGGTTCCAGGATGTGTCTTACTCAGAGTGTGTCTGTGTCTCGGTGCACATTTGTGTGGGGGGTCAGGGAGTGTGACAGGATGTAATGGGAAATGGGTGATATTTTTACAGTGAGGACTATAGTTAACGTTATATGATATAGTTTAATATGGAACGGACTGACTGAATGAAACTGGCAATAAGGCATACAGCATGCAGATGACATTAATTAAGTCTGACAATGTCTCGAAATAGGGCAAATCATGAATGGGTATAGAAATCCAAGGTCAGACAGTAATGCAATCAGATAAACGATAGTGACAAAATATTTTCCATCTGCAATCTGAAATAATACTATACAATTGTGAGGGAAGGAACGGGGGAAATAGGCAAGTATGTAAAAAGAAAGCCCATTCACTAGAAACCTTTACTGCAGTAAATGTGGAGGGGAAGTAGGTAAGTAAATTTCAATAGTGGTAAAATATATAATTGAAAAAAATCAAGAGCAGTCTGTAAACATTGACACTGTTGAAAGAATTACATGGATGACAGAAGGTATCTTAATTAACTGCTCCCGCCAGATGATGCAACTATAATTAAAAAAACAACAACAACAACAACAAAAAACAAAGGTTAGCCTGCAATATAGCCGCACTTGAACAGTAGATGCATTTATTTTATTTTTGTTCTAAGAATTGATCCTTATTATTACGATACATTTTATTCAATACACATTCATACCTTGTAATTCATTTACATATTTACTGCATGTATGTTTTTGCCCCTATCTACTACATTTCTTTCCCCACAAAAAAAAAAGGGATTTAACAATTACCAGATTTTTTGGACTAAGTCGCAGTTTTTTTTTGTTTTTTTGTTTTTCCCCCCATAGTCTAGCTGGGGGTGTGACTTATGTGTGAAATTATTAACACATTATTATATCATTTCACGTTATTTTGCCGTTTTGGAGTCACACTGATGGTTTGGTAAATTTGTTAGCATATTCTTTAAGCTATAGTTATCCGAATAACTCTGAATAGCTAGGTTACGTAAAAATACCGGCCATGTTTGCATTTCATTGTTCATGCATCATGTAACATTATGATACTGTACACTTATTCAGCATGTCATTCTCTATTGTATTTTTATTTTAAATTGGCATTTCAAGATGACATTTCTGTTCAATGTGTCTGATTTCATCAAGAAAATTCCCCCCCAAAATGCGACTTATACTCCAGTGAGACATATGTTCTTTTCCTCTTCGTAGGGCATTTTATGGCTGGTGCAACTTATACTCAGGTGCGATTTACAGTCCGAAAAATACGGTAGTTATAATTATGCTTTGAATATTTGATTGATATTTGATTGATTTTTAGTACTGAATAAGAACCGTGCCGTTTTAGATGAGCACAATGTGCCACACAAGACACTCATATTCTTTAATACTATACACACCATAAATTCTTCTTGAGCTACTCAACAGAACCGTGTACATTTTCAGTTAGCCAGGTCATATAAATTATAGCTTGGCGAACTGGCCAGAAAAAAGATCATTTTTTCCCCATAATGCCCGCTCTAGATTCTTTTCATCATGTTTTTTTCTTTTAAACTTGGGATTTATGTTGTTGTTTTTTCAACTGTTAGTTGTAGTGTTGCAACGATTAATCGATTAACTTGAGGATTCGATAAGAAAAAAATATTTTAATTAAATTGTATTGCTTCGAGTATTCGTTTAATTGATTTAATTAATTTAATTAAAGTGGCGTTGTAATGGTTTATTTTGAAAGTATTTGCATTTAGTTTTATTGATTAGGGTGGATACACTGCCCTCTGGTCTGCCTCATTTCACATGGCTGAATCCAACTGCTCCCTGTTAAGACCAACATTAGCTAAGTTTTTGTTTGAGCTAATGTTTTTTAATGCATTCATAATTTCGTTAATAGATATATTTAGCCATTTTTGTTTGAACCTTTTAAGAGCATTGTAAAAATAAAAAATGTTTTTTTTTTAAAAAACCTTAGCATTCTATGGCATTTAAGTTAGCGGACTTTTGCTACGTAAGTTAGCCAATTGTTCTTTTGTTGTACATAGATCCTCATTTTTTTTTTTTTTTTTTTTTTTTAAATACCTTTTGAGGCTCAGCTCAGGTATTTTAATTTTTCATGTTCCTTATCCGATTATTCGAACTAACTAGTTCATCGATTAATTGACTACTAAAATAATCGATAGCTGCAGCCCTAGTTAGTTGTATACAATGGCATTTACCACTGTATATTCGCCTTAAGCTAACGGGCACTCGAACAAATACTACGAGTTCATTTGCCAAAAACAATACTAGTAAATGCCATTTTTTAAAAACTGACTAGGCTTTAATTATTTTAATTGCATAAGACTGTATTAAGCGCCAAAATTAATTTTTGTTTAAATAGGTTTCATAGTTCCCGTTTTGAGGCAGAAGCCGACCTATGCCACTGGTGTTTCTAAGCAAAAACAATCAACACCCAATTAGCGTAGCGCATTCAGACACATACACAAGCATTGCGCCGCGGGCTCCCGCAGCAGAGAATGCTAACTGCAATTAGAAATATTAAACAAAAAATGCAGAACATTGAGACTAGGAGGAGGCTGTCTTCTTTTGTCACGTGGATGTAAAAGGATGGGAAACAGGGTGGAATAGCACCTGGCATAGCCTGTAGTCAGGCAGTCAAGCTGTCTCTGAAGAGATCGCCTATATAAATCAAACTGTACTGCACTGCACTACAGACAAAGTAAAACAAGATGCTATGCTGTTGTCCCACATGGATGTTAAGACAGTGAAGCATAGAAGATCCAAGGTGAACAATCCTGCACAGCAAAAGACAAGAGACTGAAGTACTCAGTCCTGATCAGTGAATTATTTTTTAAACAAGAATAACGTCGAAAAATGTTTTTTATTAAATGCTTCATTGAGTGAGTTCACTCAAATCCACTCACGCTTTGATGCTCTTGCTGCTGAGAACAGCCTCTCACGTACACAATGAGTTGCCACACAGCACACTACCGCTAGTGTGTGACAAGCTAAACGATGATTGACACATCTGTGCCTTTAATCGTAGCGCTATAGAGCCTTCACTCGCCAGATCAAAGCAACAAACCTGACAATCATCATTAACTTTAAGTAGCACATTCTTGCCACCTGCTGACTAGACATGTGCTGATTAGCGGTTTCAAGGTATACCGTGGTATAAAAACGGCAAGGTTTCAAAACCGCAAAAATTTCCCGTCATACCGTCCCTACAATATTAGCTATTTACAGTGCTGCTCAAAAGTTTGTGAACCCCCTCAACATTTTGGAATTTTCTATTATTTCAACCTGATTTCCTAATCAATCAATTCAGTAGTTTTTTTTTTGTTTTTTTTAACAGTTGTGTTGTCGAGACTAAATTAAAAAGAGTTTTCATCAACTGATGTAGGTGCAAAATTGAACTGTTTGGTCACAACCAAAACCGCCATGTCTGGCGAAAAGTCAACACTGCATACCACCAAAAGAACCTTCTCCTAACAGTGAAGCATGGAGGTGGGAATGTCAAGATCTGGGCTTGCTTTTCATCCTCAGGACCTGGACAACTCCACATAGTCCAGGGAATCATGAATTCTGAGGAATATTGTCAAATCCTAGAACATAACCTGACGCCATCTGTTTTGAAGTTAAAGCTTGGCAGAAGGTGGATCATGCAACATGATAATGATCCAAAGCATTCCAGCAATACAATCAAGGAATGGCTGAAAAAGAAGAAGATTCGTGTTCTGGACTGGCCCAGTCAAAGTCCTGACCTAAATCCCATTGAAATGCTGTGGCGGGACCTGAAGCGAGCAGTTCATGCCAGACGCCCATCAAACCTCTCTCAACTGACTGCGTTCTGCAAGGAAGAATGGGCAAAAATCCCCCAAAGTAGATGTGAGAGGCTGATTAGTCACTACAGAAACCGTTTGGTTGAGGTAATCTCTGCAAAAGGAGGCGCAATATCCTATTAACTGAAGGGGTTCACATACTTTTGCACACATGATATCTGAGTTTTTCTTAAATCAACCACTTTTGTTAAATAAAGAATGACAATATAACTATTTCTTTTGTTTCAGTCCATTATTTGGAATGTCAGTATTGTGGATTTGGGTATAACTTAACATTTAATAAGGTTATTTTAGTTTTTTTTTACAAAAAATCTGACCATCGCTGTGGGGTTCACAAACTTTCGAGCAGCACTGTATGTCCCAAAAATGCAGGGAGAAATCCCTCGCTTGCAGCTGCAGGGCTCAACACTCCCCAACCGGTTGTTGCTTCGTGTGAGTGAGTGAGTGAGTCAGTTGTGCTACACAATGGCTGGAGGAGGTGAAACTCCTGAACTTCTCCCCTCCCCCATCAAGGAAAACAAAATCGCTATTATGGGAAAACTTCGGCTACAAATGAAAGTTACAGGCTTAAAGGAGGCAGCCCAACAGACTTGTAAAACATGTTTGCAGAGGGTGGCTGCCGAGGAGGCAATACCTCCAATATGATTTATGATTATGATTTATACAAAATTAAAGGTTAGTAAACACCATCATGAAAGTTTCCCACCAGCTACTAGGGTTAACTCCAGCGTGTTTAGCGCTGGTAAAACATTAGTTTTTTTCCCTCTCTGGCAAATGTGTTGAGAAAGAGTGAGTGTATGATGTAAACATGATACGAGTCATACGCACGTGCTTATTATTCAATTATTTTTGTTCTGATGGTAATGATGTTGAGCTTTGGCTGTGGGATTACGCTTACCTAAAGGACTCCATTAATTTTAATTTTATTTAGAATATTTAAGTTGTTTTTTTTTTCCTTTTTTTTTTTTTTTACATTTTAACTTAACATTATACTTATGTTCCAATTTACTAATATGTTTTGAAAACTAAAAATCCTGTTTTTAAGAAAAAAAGTTTTTTACAACCCAGATATGTTAAAGTAACACATTTTAGAGCGGCAATTATAATATCGTAATACTGTGAAACCGTGATATTTTTGCTTCAGGTTATCATACTGTCAGAATCTCACACCAACACATGCCTACTGCTGACCAAGAAAAGCAGCAGGAAGGAGAGTAAGAGGTTGTACGAACATGAAGCAGAAAAACAAATATTTTAAAATAAAAACCCGATCCTTTTCACCCGATTCCGATCCTCTAAAAATCCTGATCACGTGATCGGATTAAAACATCCCTATTTAAAACATTAAATGGAGTTAAGTGTTTTTGCGATTAAATGTCAGTCGGATTCTTCTGCTTGTGACAAAATATTTTAAAGCGAATGCAATTTTTTTTAATAAAGTAATATATATTTTTTTAATGAAGTACCATTTTTGTCATGTCATTCTTACATAGTCAAACAATTTAACTTACACATGTTTTAAATGAAATCTGTCGTTAAAGAAATAAATAAAAATTTATAAATGTGGAGGTACCGTTTTTTGCAAATGAACTATTCAAATGTATTTGTATTTTAGTGCAAAATTTAAATATAATGTGTTTTAATAGGAAAAAAGGCAGCTTTTGAATTTTCCACACTTAAATTAAAACTTACAGCCGGTGTCTTTAAGTCTGTTGATGGCATTTGAGAGCAGGCGGACGCAACCCAGAAAACCAGCTCCCTGCTTTTTGTGTATCTTCTTGTGGTTCCAAACACTGATGGTGATAGAATCCGCCTTTCCAATATATCTGCAAAAAGGAAAGAGAAAAAAAAAAACATTTAGTTCACACACACACACACACACACACACACACACACACACACACACACACAATATATATGTATACAGAGCTGGCCAAAAGTATTGGCACCCCTGCAATTCTGTCAGATTATGCTCAATTTCTCCCAGAAAATGATTGCAATTACAAATGCGTTGGTAGTAATATCTTCATTTATTTTGCTTTCATTGAAAAAAACACAAAAGAGAATGAAAAAAAAATTTTTTTTTTTTTTTTAATCATTAATATTTTACACAAAACTCCCAAAAATGGGCCGGACAAAGGTATTGGCACCTCAGCCTAATACTTGGTAGCACAACCTGTAAACAAAATAACTGCAACCACTTCCGGTATCCATCAATGACATTTTTATAATGCTCTGCTGGAATTTTAGACCTTTCTTCTTTGGCCAACTGCTCCAGGTCTCTGAGATTTGAAGTGTGCCTTCTCCAAACTGCCATTTTCAGATCTCTCCACAGGTGTTCTATGGGATTCTGGTCTGGACTCATTGCTGGTTACTTTAGAAGTCTCCAGTGCTTTCTCTCAAACCATTTTCTTGTACTTTTTGAAGTGTGTTCGGGTAATTGTCCTGCTGGAAGACCCATGACCTCTGAGGGAAACCCAGCTTTCTTACACTGGGCCCTACATTATGCTGCAAAATTTGTTGGTCGTCTTCAGACTTCATAATGCCATGCACACGGTCAAGCAGTCCTGTGCCAGAGGCAGGAAAGCAACCCCAAAACATCAGGGAACCTCCACCATGTTTGACTGTTGGGACCGTGTTCTTTTCTTTGAAGGCCTCATTTTTTTCCTGTAAACTCTATGTTGATGCCTTTTCCCAAAAAGCTCGACTTTTGTCTCATCTGACCAGAGAACAGTCTTCCAAAATGTTTTTGGCTTTCTCAGGTAAGTTTTGGCAAACTCTAGCCTGGCTTTTTTATGTCTCTGGGTCGGAAGTGGGGTCTTGCTGGGTATCCTACCATAGAGTCCCTTTTCATTCAGACGCCGACGGATAGTACGGGTTTGACACTGTTGTACCCTCGGACTGCAGGACAGCTTGAACTTGTTTAGATATTAGTCGAGGTTCTTTATCCACTAGCCGCACAATCTTCCGTTGAAATCTCTCGTCAACTTTTCTTTACCGTCAACATCTAGGGAGGTTAGCCGTGGACACTGCGCACGGTGGACACAGGAACATTCAGGTCTTTGGAGATAGACTTGGAGCCTTGAGATTGCCCATGCTTCCTCACAATTTTGCTTCTTAAGTTCTCAGACAGTTCTTTGGTCTTCTTTTCTCCATGCTCAATGTAGTACACACAAGGACACAGGACAAAGGTTGAGTCAACTTTAAACCATTTTAACTGGCTGCAAGTGAGATTTAGTTATTGCCACCACCTGTTATGTGCCACAGGTAAGTAACAGGTGCTGTTAATTACACACATTAGAGAAACATCACATGATTTTTCAAAGGGTGCCAATACTTTTGTCCGGCCCATTTTTGGAGTAAAATGATAATGATTAAAAAAAAATTCCATTCTCTTTTGTGTGTTTTCATTGCAAGCAGAATAAATGAAGACATTACTACCAAAGCATTTGTAATTGCAATCATTTTCTGGGAGAAATTGAGCATTATCTGACAGAATTGCAGGGGTGCCAATACTTTTGGCCAGCACTGTACATGAACATATATATTCACACAATAGTGGAAGCAACAAGACGAAATTTTAAAATAGCGTGTGAAAATGTGGTTTTCCTGAGGAAGCCAGTCTAGTCAGGGTTAAAAAAGAGAGGAACTGCTGTTGATGTTCTGCACCATTATATCTGTGACATTGACAGATGTTTGAAATTAGAGGAAAGATACACAATAGCAATAATGGCGTGACCCACAAACAGATAAGTGCAGCATGGCAGCCATTTGTATTATGACTCTGGCAAGGTAAGGCCTTCCCATATTTATACAAACACACCAAAGTTTAAAAATGTCAAAATACTTAGTATGATTATTCATTGCAAATTGTCATGTTAAAGTTATACATCATTACAGCCCCTGCGGCTTGCGATTCTGACCAGGATGCGTGGGAGAGCTTGGCAGCCTTGCTCTGTGCTGTATGCAAACTATGACCTCATTGCATGTTTTCCCCACTTGTTGTTTATCCAGGTGAGTTAATTAAAAACACCTATGCCAATAACAGGATTTAGTGAGAGAAATTGGATGCGTGATTATATATTACAAAAAAGCATGGGATTAGACTATTTAGGGCAATTTACATTACACTCACTGGCTTCCATTGATGGTGATAGAGGTCCAATCCATTTGAACTGGGAGGTATGGCAGCGACTGAAAATGTTCATTCGATGCAGACCCTTCCGGTCAAATCAATTTGAATTTGGAGGTATGGCAGCAAAGGTTCACTCGCTGCATTACCTCCTAGTTCAAATAGATTGAACGTCTACTGGTAACAAACTAATTTAAATTCACAGCAGAAGAATGAAAAATTATCATCTATTAGTATCAATGACTAGAGGCGTGCGAAATTTCCAATTCTTAGATTATTCGCGATTCGGTCGTGGAAGATTCGAGAACGATTCACAAACATCCAAATTCCAATTGTTGAAATATGCTAAATAAAGCAAAACTAAAACACAGCGCAATGAGGAACGGACCGACAACTTATGCTGCTAGATAAAAAAAAAAAAAAAAACAATAATAATAATACCTGACTGCAGCCGACAGCGACCTCAAACAACGCCCACGTTGCTACAATCTATGTCCACATAATGCTACGGTAGATATCACATGTATATAGAACTACGTGCGAAGTGTAGGACTCGGCGGCATTAGCACATGTATAAAAAGAACTACATGCGAAATGACAGACTTGTCGGCGTTAGTAAACAGCCGCCATCTTAAAGCAGTAGACTTCTCTGAAAGGCTGTTGTAGTGAACCCTCCGAGCAAACTTAATTAAATTTTCATCTAAATTAGGGCTGTCAAACAATTAAAATCTTTTAATCGAGTTAATCACAGCTTTTTAATTAATTAATTAATTAATCGTAATTAATCACAAATTAAACCATCTCTAAAATATGCCATATTTTTCTGTAAATTATTGTTGGAATGGAAAGATAAGACAAGACGGATATATACATTCAACATACTGTACATAAGCACTGTATTTGTTTATTATAACAATAAATCCACATGATGGCACTAACATTATTAACATTCTTTCTGTGAAAGGGATCCACAGATAGAAAGACTTGTAATTCTTGAAAATGTGAGTACAAGTTATAGTAATTTTATATTAAAACCCCTCTGTATGTTTTCATTTTAATAAAGTTTGTAAAATTTTCAATCAAAAAATAAACTAATAGCTCGCCATTGTGGAAGGTAGTGATTGAAATACACCACAAGGTGTCAAGGGCGAGTTTAAATTAATTAGAGATCTAGAAGTTTTTCTAGTGCGTTTTGCCCCTCGACTGACGCCGTAGTGTCCGGGTTCATTGTACCTTACGTTCATTTGAGTGTTGACTTCACAACGTAAGAGACCTCTGATAGTTTGTATATTGTGACTAAATATTGCCATCTAGTGTATTTGTTGAGTTAAACAAAATGTTTGAATAGCGTTTGACCAAAGTCTGAGTATTATTTTGCATAGCTATTTTGATTGGGAATGCCAGTTCTCTTTGCATTGAGCTCTTTTTTTTTTTTTTTTTTTTTGAAAGATAGGAATATTATTTTTGTTGTGCTTTCAGTAAATGATACTATCGCGACTTAACTGTTCCGCCCAAATGCATGATGGGAAGTTGGGCAACCATGACTGTCAGTGGTGGCTGCAAATGGTATATCTTCTCTGCGTTGTGTTCAATACAGGGTGTTAAGAAAAAGATCATCTCCTGTCATTCTTCCACACGTCGCTCGCCACAATAGTTATAATTGTGGTGGAAGAGATGCCAAAGTTTATGCCAATAAATAGCGCGGCCCAAATGAATGCCTGTGTCCACTCCATTTGCTTGACTCTGCCTCTTAGCTCTCAATATACATAAAACGGTGCCATTTTTGTCTGTCTGCGTCAATACATGAGTGGGTCGTTCTGCGCATACGTTAAATGCGTTAAATATTGTAACGTGATTAATTTAAAAAATTAATTACCGCCCGTTAACGCGATAAATTTGACAGCCCTAATCTAAATACTCCTAAATCGTCAATATCTTGACTTGAATATCTTTAAATCGTGCGACAGTTTTAAAACTTTCACATGTCAAAAGTATACAAAAGGGAAATTATGGAACAACAGGAGAAATTTCAACAACTTTAATGGTTGAGTTGAGTATTTTATTTACTGTTTTGAACTGTCAACTTGATTGTGAAATAGTAATTTATTTAAGCCTGAGAGGATTTTTAAAAAAAATAAATATATATTCATATATGTATCCAAAAAACGATGTATGGATGTTAAATAAAATAAATAATTTGGATAAAACAGAGAAGGCACTGTGCGTGCATGCCTGTGCACGTGAACGCAGTGGCCCAGCTCTCTTTTCAATCTTCCCCTCCCGCGCCCTGGCGCCCTCCGCGAGCATCCTGGTATTTCCTTTTCGATATGGAGCAGTTATAGGATTGAAAAACAAACTAAAGACAGGGGAATTGAACAGCAAACAACTGCGGTAGGAGTGGGATATGGAAAGGATTCAAATTGATTGTTGAAGATACGGAAACCTGTGTCGGCTTCGCTGAATGTAAACGAATGTGGCGCTTTGGTCTCATACGAGAAATATATTTAACAAACTTTTCCAGCGTTATTTCGTTGTGTAAATGCATTTATAATGATCATAAAAATATGTAGACTATTTGAACATTTAGAAAACTTGCGTTTTTTTTCTGCCAGCTCGAGGAGATTAAAATAAATGTCAAATCCACTATCCACCTGCGAGTACAGACACACAAATATAAAAGATATGAATGTTTATTGAAAATCCATCTTACAGACTTGTTCAACTGGGAGAATTTGTTACAAAAGACAGGCTTTAATTTGTTATAATTATGCATATGTGGACCGGCATCGTCACAAATGTGATCACACAAAACGCAACCACGCATCGCATCCCTGCATTTCCTTCTTCTCCTGACTCCTCACAAATAAAACAAAATTTCGTCGGGTTTTTTTCGGGCTCGTGCCTACAAATAAAACATAAAATTTAGGGTTTTTTCAGGCTCGGGCAAGCAAATCAAGTTAATTGATCGGGCTCGGGCCGCATCGGGCTTTAATACCTGT
Source organism: Corythoichthys intestinalis (assembly GCF_030265065.1). Lineage (NCBI taxonomy): Eukaryota > Metazoa > Chordata > Actinopteri > Syngnathiformes > Syngnathidae > Corythoichthys > Corythoichthys intestinalis. The sequence goes on from NC_080402.1 coordinate 22,782,459, forward strand.
GGTCCGGTCGAGCTGGATTTTTTTAGGCCCGAGCTAACTTCTAGCTAGGCATGTGCCGGTATGAGATTTTGACGGTACGATAACCGTGAGCAAAAATACCGCGGTTTCACGGTATTGCAATTATAGCTCCAAAATTTTGAGATGTATGGGTTTAAAAAAAAAAAAAAAAAAACTTTTTTCCATTTAACAGGATTTTTTTCAGAACATATTTGCAAATTGGAACATGAATGTGAAAATAAATAAATTAACAAAAAATAAATATTTTATATAAAATTAAAATAAACAGAACCTAGACTACACCCATAGTCACAGCTCAAGTTGCTCAATATTAGCGCAAGAACAAAATAATTGCTATAAAAAAGTAAAAACACTTCTAAATAAAATTAAAAAATATATACTGTATGACTTTTTTTGAGGGGGAGAAGCTCAAGTGAAGTTTCGCCATTTTCAGCCATTGTGTCAACTCTAGTCTACCTGATGTCATGCCTTTGTGTTAACAAGAACAAAGAATTCATAAGTTAATAAGTTAGTTAGGTTTCATCTAAAAAAAGTTTCTCAATTAGCGATCTTTGACGCGACCCCCCCCCCCCCCCCCTTCATTCAAGCTTGTTTCTCACTCAGCGGCTGTGAGACATAAAACCTCGACGAAGCTGCTCTCCCAGCTTAGCCTAGGCTAACATTCGTCTTTGTAAGTTTTAGTTAGTTTGTATATTGAATTTGAAAGGAAAATGTGTGTTTTGTTTTTGGCGAACTTTTTCATGGTGCTACTGCTATCCTGTTGAACCTACTCACAGGTGGAAAAATACAATTGTACAACGTTTTAAATGTATTCATTTGTATATTTCACCACGATTTGAGAGCTCAATAAATTGAAGAAACGTACGCTTTGTGTTTGGAGGGTTTGTTTTTGGGTTTGCTGGCTGTTTAGCAGAATATCGTCACTGACACTCACGGCAACAAACAGGGTAAGGGTGAGCGCTGCCGCACCAAGCCACTTCGGCTGTATTTTGGCACATGAAAAACAGCGAATACCGTACTAAGGTATGACGGAAAATTTTAGTGGTTTTGAAACCGCGACGTTTTCACACCACGGTAAATCGTGAAACCGGTAACTGGCACATGTCTACTTCTAGCGTCATGTAATGTTAGCGTACCGTACACCTATTCAGCTTGTTGTTCTATATTGTATTTTAAATTGCCTTTCAAGATGACATGTCTGTTCTTGGTGCTGGATTCGATCAAATAAATTTCCCACAAAAAATGCAACTTATACTCCGGTGCGACATATGTTTTTTTTCCTTTTCATTGCGCATTTTTTGGCTGGTGCGACTTATACTCAGGTGCGACCTATAGTCCGAAAAATACAGTACAAAACATTAAAAGCAGCTAATAGCTGTGGGGGGGGGGGGGGGGGGTATCAATAATAGATTTATAATCGAATTGTAGCCTCTGAATCGTAATCGAATTGTTAGGTGCCCCAAGATTTCCACCTCTATCAATGACACTGAAAAAGTTAGGAAACCTACTGACACACAGATATAGCCCATTAATAAAAAATATTCAGCAATAGATGCGTCATAATTTTTATTCATTTCGTGAACAATTTGACTCTCAAGAAAACCTTGAAATTACGAAAAGCAAATGACTACATCAATGAGGAAATACTTTTATCAATCACAAAGCGATCTTCTGTTTGATGAACGAATGATTATGTACAACTACTTCAACCACAATTTTTTCTTCTTTAAAATAAAAACATTATAATCAAGAAATTACAGCAGGTGCCTGCTAGTGATACGAAAGGAAAGCCAAAATAGAGGCAATTCTGAAGCTGGAGGCTGGCTTTGGGGGGTGTGGCACACTGGAAACCCACCAAGCCTACACTCCCATCTGCTTTCTATGGCATGTTAGCCATTTCCTGAAGCAGAGGAAGAGGCCAGGGGTCACTAGCTGGGAGCACGCTCCACTGAGAGGGCGACAGGCCAAAAGGGGGGAGAGAATTATGTAAAAGGAGGAGGAGATTTGATGTAGATAGATACTGGCAGTGCGATGGGAACATGGTTTAAATGTCCAGTAGGGGAAAATTGTATTAAGTGGGGTGAGAGGTGGTGGCTTCTGATAAAATGTAGCGTTAGTTCTCACGAGAATGAGTAATTTTAACGTTTTGTATTTTATAACATGGGCTATGTGTTGACAGTGGAGAAACACTGAATACATGCGAAAATACTTTAAGACGGAAACCAACTGTAGTCGTTATGACTCAGTTACCCGCGAGACTTTTTTGGAGACAATACTGCAGTCTCCTGGTTGCCTGGCACGGCCAGACTGTTCTCCCTGTGTTTTTCAAACACTGAGAGTATAGTCTGGGACCCAGCCCATTAACAGCCTCTCGAACAAGTACAAAATCAATCGACAAATCAGATTCGTTTATTTGCGTGACGTGTTCTTAATGAGCAACGTCTCACTCTTCCGCATCGGAAGTCGTCTCCACAGCACCAACACAGATGGTGAACAGGAAAGCCGAGAAAATGTTCCAATCCACGGTAAAATCAGTTTTAAATTACCAAAAACTAGGGCTGTCAAAATTATCGCGTTAACGGGCGTTAATTAATTTTTTAAATTAATCACGTTAAAATATTTGACGCAATTAACGCACTCCCCCCCCCACTCAGACAGATTTAAATGACAGTACAGTGAACTGCTTGTTAATTGTGTTTTATGGAGTTTTGCCGCCCCCTGCTGGCGCTTGGGTGCGACTGATTTTATAGGCTTCAGCACCCATGAGCATTGTGTAAGTAATTATTGCAATCAACAATGGCGGGCTACTAGTTTATTTTTTGATTGAAAATTTGACAAATTTTATTAAAACGAAAACATTAAGAGGGATTTTAATATAAAATTTCTATAACTTGGACTAACATTTTTCTTTTAAGAATTACAAGTCTTTCTATCCATGGATCGCTTTAACAGAATTTTAATAATGTTAATGCCATCTTGTTGATTTATTGTTATAATAGACAAATAGTCCTCATGTACTGTATTTTGAATGTATATATCCTTCTTGTGTCTTATCTTTCCATTCCAACAATAATTTACAGAAAAATATGGCATATTTTATAGATGGTTTGAATTGCGATTAATTACGATTAATTAATTTTTAAGCTGTAATTAACTCGATTAAAAATTTTAATCGTTTGACAGCCATACCAAAAACACCGACACAAGTCATTGACAACAGTCTGTCTCACGCTGGCAATGTTGAATAAACTCCGCTCTCCTCGTATGTTTACTTCCGCGCGCAAGTCCCTCGTCCCGCCCGTTGCTGATTGGTCCACTCCGCTGTCTGTTTGCTGTGGCTTGCTCCGCCCTGGAATTTTTATCCGCTTAATGGTGGCCAGACTCAATAGCTGGAACAGCGGTGAGTCTGGAGTACCAGGCTAGTCTCCTGGCACATCTGCTCGGGTTGTCCTGCTCGGCATGCTCGGTTGCCGGCGCTCGAAGCTTATATAGCCCGCTGCTCGGTTGCGTTTTGCTTTATTCACTTCTAGAACATTGACTCCACCATCAGTTGACAGGACAACTCCCACCAACTTTGCGCCACATCGTCCCGTAGGGGGCCGACCCATAGAGCGTTGAGGTGGCTTTCACTATTCACTATGATAAACTCAAATACACGATGCGTTCCAACACCGGATTTAGGTGGAAATAGGGCGAAGGTTTTACTGCATACAAGCAGGCAGGAGTGTCTCAAGAGAGATTTGGTCGAGGTCTCAAGGTAATTATTATATTTTTTGCACCATGCATGCACTTTGAATTGTTGTGAATACAATGAAATGAATGGAAAAAAATAGCCTAACTTTAGCTTGAAATATTTACGTAAAATGAATAATCTAGACTGTTATATGTTCATATCTACATAAATTCTGCAATTTAAGCATTTATTTGCAAGAATTTTCAACTTAAAAAGCTCTTTGTTTCGAGACGGCCGCCAGGTTGGAATAAACAATACCGTAACTTTGGCTTGAAATATTTACGTAAAATAAATGATAACTGCCCGTTTGTTGCTTTTAACCAGGAATCTAGACTGTTTTACGTTCATATCTACAGAAATTCTTCAATTTAAGCATTTATTTGCAAGAATTTTCAACTTAAAAAGCTCTTTGTTTCGTGATGGCCGCCAGGTTGGATTTAACAATAGTGTAACTTTAGCTTGAAATATTTACGTAAAATAAATGATAACTGCCCGTTTTTTGCTTTTAACCAAGAAACTAGACTGTTTTACGTTCATATCAATAGAATTTTCGCGATTTAAACATTTATTTGTAAGAATTTTCAACTTAAAAAGGTCTTTGTTTTGTGACGGCCGCCATGTTGGATTTTGTATCCCTAAACAATAGCGTAATTCAAACTAAATAAGTTGTGATTGTACTGTATATAGAAAAATGCAAATTTTGCTTTGGTTGAGTAAAATTAAGATGATTCGTCATGCTTTCCTCAGGTATTAAGTTCCTGATGTGAAAACAGTGATTTACTAGCTGTTGAAAACTTGCACAAAAATAACTAAAAAAAAAAAAAAAGTTGCTATTTTGAGAAAAAAATGTTATTGTTTATGTTATTATATGTGTTAATTAGTGCTATGGATCCTGAAAATATAGGTGAATATCTCTGCATTTGGTGATTTTTTTTGGCATCTAGCGTGAAATTTGAGAATTTTATGGCAATTCTAAGTTTTGTTATACTTGCATAAAAAATAGTTAATCAGGATTTTATTAGGAAACGACTTTGAATGTTTTAATGTTGCTGCTCATGGAGACTCATATGCCCAAGGGATGTGCCTGTTTTGGTTTTAGGTCACTAGCGGCTTTGGTTTTGAAAATATTTGAATTTTAAGTTTTTGAAAATAGGCCCTCTACAGATCAGCCCAGAGTCACGTCAACCGATAGTGAAGTCTATGGCTAGAATATGAACATTTGTCTACACAAGCAACCTGAGATGAGGAGGATGTTTTTAAGGAAATGTGTGTAATGGTTATCGCGTTGCAAAACTGCGCTGCCCCCTATTGCATGCCATGAATACTAGATCGCTTGTATGTGTGATTGCGGAGGAGCTCGAACAGAAAAGGTTGTTGTGTGAACGCAAATCTAACGGGGTGTTTTCTGTTACTTCAATCAGAGTGTTGCCGTGTAAACAATCCCTTAGCAATTTGTAATGGGGAAGTAATAGTATTGGGACAAGTCACCTGTGATTGAGTATTAATAGTTTGACATCCTTCAATGTGTTCAGTGGCACCTTGTCAGGTGTATGCTGACTAACATGTGTGCTGGCTATGTGGAGAATGTGACAATTGTGCAGGAGCCGATAGGCAAGTCAGACGACGCCCCCGCCAACCCATGTGAGCGCGAACTGAAAACGTCCCAAGACCTGCGGCCATAGCTAGTTGAGGACTATCCCCATGATCCAGAGCGGTCCTCTGGCCCATCGGAGACCCAACCAGCCTTTGGTGGTTGGGGGCGAGAGCGCATGTCCAACCCCCGACTCCCCACCCACCACCGCCCGTACCACCCGCTACCTCTTGAAACCCCCATGTACAAGAAGCACCACGAGAAATTGGGCCCGAGGATACTAGACAAGAGTTCCAAGACAATTTGTTAAGGAGCTCTGCTAGCTACTTACAACAGTGATTTGGAGCAAAATTTGGTCAAGCAATAATTAGCCTCCCCTGCTGAGTACCATGCATTACATTTCAACTTTTTGCTTTTGTAATGTCATGCTATTAGATAATGTACAAACTACTGTTCAGTGGTCATTTTTTCATTAAAAAGTATTTGATTGCCTTTCCATAAAACATTCAGAATTTGTTATTGAAGGCAGTAAACCATTCAAATTAGTCCAAGTTTGATTTTTTTTTTTTTGGGGGGGGGGGCGTGGGGGGTGGGGGGGGGGGGGTCGGAAATGAAAAAAATACAAAAATAATTGTGCACAGCACGTATGCATTGGTGAAAAGCTCACTATTTTTGTTTTATTCCTGTTTAGACAATAGCAAAAACAATGCGGCTTGATCTGCATTCCTGTAACACTTACATGGCAGCAACAATAAAACAAGCCCACATTTAAAGCCCACATTTATATTTAAGTCCACTGGAACAGTGTGTCCTTATTCAAGATCAATTGGCATTTAGGTCTACTTACAAATCATAATGTTGATTCCACTTTGGGTCCAATGTATTTCTCACAGTATCTGTAGAGTGGCACTGGCCAGAACCGTCCACCACCACTTTGGCAAAGGGATCAGGTAACCCTGTTTAAATAAAAATAAAAATGAACACACAAAAGGAATAAAACCTATGTGAATGTTTAGCAAAAGAACCAAATCTATTGTATTCCAAAGGAGCATTTGCAATAAGAATACATCAGGTATTTAAAAAGTTCTAAAGGTGATTCGGACAGAAACAATTCAACGTATGATTTAGACTGACAGAGATATGCAGGTCGAACTAAGTGAATTGGAAGCTAAAATACCAACTGTTAATCTTGATCCAATTAAGGAAATCACACGAGGCAACCAACTGCCAACTAAAAAGCCTTACTGAATCCTGGATAGGCAAGAACTGTAGGTGTCACAATATTTAAAACTACTACACAAATAAGGCATTTCCATCAGATGACATTTGAATACAAAATCAACTCAAGGCTTTATTCATGACTGCGCAAGACTCAACACTTTTCAGTAATGGCGCAAGATTGCTGTCAAAAAGATGTTTGCATGTAAGTCTGAATCTAAAAGCTGAAGTTGCAAACTTTTGTAAACAGGACTAATTTGTACAACTACAAATATCTGTTTGGTAGTAAATACAAATCCTCCCAATGATTGCCAACAGCAGAGCAGAGCAGAGAAGAATCATTTGTGATATTCATCTAAAGACCAAGGGCGTAGGTTTGGTCTCAACATTGGTAGGGACAATATAACAGCATAACCTGCATGTACACTTTTTTGCTGGGGATGGGACATTAATAAGACCAAACAGATTGGGTGAACGGTCAGGGCTGCATTTCTCACGAATATGAACCTAATTATTTGATAGGCTAAATGATCAATGCAAAATAAATCTGTATTGACTTGTATTAACTTTCATGTGTATTGGTTCAGGTGATACACCGTTCGATTCGAACCTTTCGTTTTCAAAAACTACTAAAGGAACATTTTGAAAACTTCCGAAATAAATGTCTGGATTTTATTAGCAAATTTAAATTGCAATATTTGAGCATCACTTAAAGTATATTAACATACACAATAAATGAAACTTGTTAATTATCTTTTATCCATCAGGAATGCAAAAAATTCTTAAGACCACTCAAATTGACTGCCTAAATAAAGAAATGAACTCAACTTTAACTAAATTAAAAAAACTTGTTAAGGAATAACAAAAATAAATAAAATTGGAGCCTACCTTCAGGTAAAACACTACTGCTTTAGTCCACAAGCACAGCCAAACTCAACAAAAAGTGAAAGCTCTATTGGGCTAAATAAAACAAAAATGAAAATTGAAGAGGAGGGGGTAAACCTTAGTTCACTACATTTCTCACAGTTTAACGTTAACAGTAGAAAACATACAGGACAACACTTCTCTAACCAGCTTCCTTCTCGGGTTTTGCAGGCTAGCAAATTCACATAGTTTAATGTTTAATGTGTTCCCCACCTCCACAACATTGACGTCTTTTTACATTACTCACGGTGGCTGCTGCTGGCCGAAAAAAAACTTCTAATATCCCTCCTCTTCCAAGGGGGTCGAGGAGGCGGCATTTTGTCGACATCTTGTATAAGTCATCAAACAATCAAACGTGCGTTTCAGGGAAAAAAATGGACTGGCAAATTCAGCAAATGCAATTAAGGTGTAAATGTAAGCCTGAACATAATGAAAATGATTCACTTAATATCGGTAGGTTAAATTCTATCCTTACAACATATAGGAAGACAATCTAAATTACCTATATACCTGAACTCAGTACATAATGCAAATCAGGTTGCTTAAAGGTTGGCGGGGACAATTTGAGCATCCTAAAAAATTTGGTAGTGTTATGTCCCTACCGTCCCTATGCAAACCTACGCCCTTGCTAAAGACGATTCAGAATACTGGCAGTGGTAGCACCAAGAAGAGAAAAAAACATTTCTTAGAAAGAAAAACTGTTTCAAAGTTTCCTAATTTAGTAAGACTTCAAAATATCGAGCCCCTTGCCTTCACTGACAAGACCACTCAAATACTCAAGGGATATGTGAGACAAGAATAGCGACACATAAATACAAGATTTACTTACGGAAGAAGTCTTTTTTTGCCAGGTTCTTTGCACACAGGACTGCAAGAGAAGAAGAAAGAAGACAAAAGTATAAATATTCGAGTACGAAGAGACCATATCTCCTTTGTCGTAATAGGTTACAGCAGTGGTTCCCAAACTATTTTTTGCTGGGCCCCCTGTTAGGAGATTTTTAGGCCGCAATCACGACACAGTTTTTGCAATAGATATGCATACGTTAGTCCTTGGAATCAACAAAAACATGAATGACATAACTCCAATAATCACACGAGTAGTCACTTTTACAGTTGAAAATTTACACTAGCTGGTTTGCAACTCCAGCAAGAGTTATCAAAAACATTTTATTTTGCTAAAATTTAATGTGTTGAACTCCAGCAGCCACTTCAGTGGCTGACCGCTTTGTGCTGCAGACTTTTTCTAATCGTGCACAACTGTGAGACAGCCACTCGAAGTTCATTTTTAATGTCCTGCTTTGACCTGTATTTGGTCTTGATTGAGGCAAATGCACGAAATCCCATCTCTTACAAGTAGGGTGTGGCGTAAGGCAGCTGTGTGACCATGTCTGCCTAGCAGTCGCCATCCTTTTCCACTCCAATCCAAATGGCGTCTTTGACTGAAACGGAATTCTTGTCGTTTATTGTTCTTTTAACAGCTCTCATTTGGTGGTGTTTTTCAGATGCTTGGTAGTAAAATTAGCTCCGCTAGCTAATGTAAATAATGAAAAGTGATCATGCTAGTCCCGCATCCCTCCTGTCATAATACAGGGCCTGCCTCGGGTGTTTAAAAACCACCTGGTTACGGGATTAAAATGAGGAAAACATGCAATATTTATTAGTGATGCACGATAATGCATTTTTCAGCCGATACCGATAACCGATAATTTTCTCCTCGTTCCAACCGATAACCGATAATGTCAAGCCGATAATTTTATTAAAAGATTTATGTAAAATTTTAAAGTATACACAAGAGAAAATATTACTGTCCAAAAATATTATTGCTCTTTTTTTTTTTCCAACATCAAATGTGAACAAGTAGTAAATTCCAACATCTAAATAAAGACAGATTGTCTGACATTGTGTAATGGTAAACTTTTGGCAACAATTACTTACAGAGTAAATACATAAGTTGCACAAAAATGGCTTTAAAAGTAAGCCATTCCTAACGTATAACATTACTAAACAGCACAAACACAACTCCTTAAAACTAGTTAAATTCCCTTGTTTTCAGTGTAAATCTATCAGAAATAAGTGAAATTAACTGCCAGCACTTCAAGTATATTTCACTCAGATTTCTTAAAGAAAAATAGCTAGCTGAAAATAACCTTAACAGCCTTATTTTAAGCAATAAATTATTATACATAATCCTAAAAAAAAAAAAAAAAAAAAAGTCAGAAATGTTCTTTATTCAAGAATATGTATGGTTCAAAACATTATTTGAAAGCAATTTTTTCTTGATTTAGGTGAAAAATGACATTTTTTAGATGTTTGGGCTTAATAAGAACAAATGGCAATATTTAGTTCAAGTAAGTGGAATAATCTGGCGCATTCAACTGTTAACTAGTCTTCAACACTCAAACAAGCTGGGGAAAATTATTTGACTAGATTTAAGAAGAATGATCTGATTAAGACATCATAAATTTAAAGCGTACTGAATACATTACTGACTGGATGACTTCTTTGCTTGATTTGGTGCATGTTAAAATGATCAACTAATCACTGTGCCGTCATGATAAACATGCTTTCTTGACATCAATTGTGTAAATGTCCGTGGTAAAACTGATGTGATCGGCATGTCTTTCACGAAGAATCGTGGTCGTATAAACTGCATTATTTTTTCATCCAGGGGTTTGGCTATCGGGTCATTTCGGGAATTTCCTCCCGCCTGTGCCCTTCAGTCCGCCCGGCTGCCAAATTAGCACCCGCGCCAGGCCTCTGTCTTGAATTGGAGTGGCGGCGGCAGCTAAGTTCGTACCGGATATCCGCCCGCCCCGGCCGGCTCGCTGCGGCGTATTCGGTGCACGGCTCTGCTCTGCCCGCCGAGGGCGAGGCGGCGGCCTGCGTGACCGGACCGGCGGGCTCAGTCGGAAGACAGCTACTTGTCGACTATCGGTCTCGTGAGGTGTTTAGCCATAGATGGGAGTTCACCACCCGCTTTGGGCTGCATTCCCAAACAACCCGACTCCGGGAGGACCGCAGCGTCTCTGTATCGTCACAAGCCCCGTAGCTTCCTTTATAGTTTATTTGTGTTTACAATAGCTTTAGCATTCGCACTAGCAGCAGCCTCGTATTCGTTCCAAAAATCATTGCGATGCAGTTTTAAATGGCTGCTGGGTTAGTGTTAGTGGTGTTCAATGAGGACGCTTTCTTTACGCCTCGTGGAACTGTTTTGTAGATGGCGAGAGCATCGTTTATTTCATTTAACACACGGCAAAGGCAAAGCACGCTAATGAGAGCGCCTCAACACTGATGTGTAACACCGCCTCCTCTATGACGCCGCACTCAACCCCTCCTCCCACAGGGGCTTCAGAGAGGGGAGGGGTTGAGCAGGCGGCGGTGGAGAAGTGGAGAAAATTGCTTGGTTGCGCACATTTGGAGGCTAAATCAAGTATATAATTATCGGATTGCATTATCGGTTGATTTTTTTTTTATCTGTATTATCTGTGTGACGTCATAATTGCCATTATCAGCCGATAATTATCGGTGGCCGATATTATCGTGTATCTTTAATATTTATTCTATATTCTACAAAATCATTAAAGAGAATTGATCATCACGCGCATGACAATGATCTATTTTTCTGTTTAAATGACCAGGATGAAAAAGACTACTTGAACTTTCAAATGTAGTTTTTTTATTTACTTTTTTTTTTTGTGCTCAAACTCATTTTTGGACGCTTGTGATGTAGGTATTAGCAATGCTTGAAAGAATGGATAACTTTGCACCAATGGATCAGAGATGTCACAATCATTGACTGCACAGTTACTCAAGTCTGCCAACAAAGTTTGCAACTGTTGTGTCCATTGAAAAGTAAAATATGAAGAAAGCGGGCCTGTACGATATATCGTTTGAACATCGTCATCGCAATGTGCGCATGTGCAATAGTCCCATTACTGAACGTGCGATTTGTCCAGGGTTAAGGGATTTATAAGCTGTAAAAGTATGTTTTAGTGTGTACTGGGCTGTGTGGAGCACATCCTCCCTTATTTTTTTTGTTTAAATAATGTATGTTTAATAAGGGTGTAACGGTACATGTATTTGTATTCAACAGTTTCGGTACGTGGTGTTCGGTTCGGAACGGAGGCGTACCGAACGGGTTTCTGATGTAATGTAACCCTTACTTTTCGAGGCTGTGAGTCGATCGGGTTACAGTTTCTTTGTGTAGATTATATTTACTCCGTCTTCTTTACTATAATGAGGACCAACACGGTAGGACAGTATATAACCCAGAAACATCAACGTTGTGACAACGTGGCCGCCGCGAGAACGCAGTGAAACGCGGCCGTTAAAGTCGATCAGCCAATGCACACCAGTTGCAGTGCGGCCGCGTGTTAGACGCGTCCCAGAAGCGGCTCAACGCGACGCACGCGAAAAGAACGGCAGAGTTTATTATTTGACGCGAGACTCAACCCTCCTGTGTCAATACTACTACCAGTAGCTAGGATCTGGCGGATGTCTTCGATGCTAACGTTTTACAATGTTTATTGTTTCCTTATTTTGTATATGTGAACTTTAATTCTACTGCGTGTCTATGGCAAATAAACATCAGTGAAAACTACTGGAGACTCGTATGCAATCAACATGCCAGTGTGCCGAGTGCACGCAGCACACGCACGCACAATTGTACGCACGCACGCACACGGCGATAAATCAGAGCCAGGAAAATTACCGCCCTCATTTTTATTTACCGTGCCATGGAACATGAATGAATGAATAATTTGACTTGCTGCATATCGCGACAGGCTTACGCGTATGACTCGAGACCAAAACAGGAAGTAACTGAGAGGTTACCGTGGAAACGAACATGTGGTGCGAACCTTTCTTACATTTTCTATTCAAAATGCTCTTCGTACATGACTACGATATTCTTCATTCTACATACATTATGAGGCAATAACAAAATAGCAACGCACAGACACTAACGGAAACTAATTTTAATCAGATTACTGGTTTGGAAAAATGAATGCTTTAGATTACTCGTTACTGAAAGAAAATAATCGGATTAAAGTGGTACCTCTACATACGAAGTTAATCCGTTCCAGGACCTTGTTTGTAAGTCGAAATGGTCGTATGTCGAGCAGGATTTTCCCATAGGAATACATTATAATTCCATTAATTCGTTCCACAGCCCAAAAACCTTCACTAAATCCTTAAAAAATACTGCTGGTACTATTACAAATGGCAATTACACATAGCAAAACAAATAAATTATAAATCAAAATCGGAATAATAATAATAATAATTCCTGTACTAATGTAACGAATCGGGTTCTAATGTGGCAGACGTTTTTTGCTGACCCTGAACGCACCGCGGGGCTGACGTGCCAGAGACAGACCGGTGAGCTTGAGTTTCACTTTCACTTTGAATGTTTTCTTGAGAACACCGTCAGTTGCGGCAGACAGAAGGTGTTTTTGTTTTGAATAAGTTGTGAAATAAATGATAAAAAGGTGGCGAAGTTGGCGATTTCTCTGGAGATGTTACCACAATAAGAGCTTAACTTATAAAGACTGGCGAACGATGGTCGTCGGAGGACCGTGGAGATGTATTGTTGAGCCATTTCACGGATGTCCACCCTACGCTCATATTTTTCTGTCATTTGCATTTTTATTTAGAAGGTAAGCGTCAACTTTTTCCTTGTTTCACCACATGTACCAACCTTTTCTGAAACCAGTGTTGATTTGTCACACAAGAAAATCCGCCATGCATTCGTCTGCGGTGCTGCCATTGTCGTCATATTTCGAGCATGTCGTCGGATGTAGAAACAAATGGCGAGTCAAATTTTACGTCGGATGTTGAAAAGTTCGTGTGTCGAAGCGATCGTATGTAGAGGTACCACTGTACTTAATAATGCGTTAGTGACAACATTGGTCATGATGTGTCAACCAAAGTCTTCCCAAAAAGAGCTATTCAAGTCATCTGATGAAAATTCTTCTACTTTTAATATTGCAATATATTGCAAACCCCTAAAAAGTCGGAATGTCAGTTTTTTACAATACCGTTCAGCCCTAGTAGAAATTAATATTCACCATAAATAAAGGATATTGCAACATGCACTACATCTAAGAGTGCAAAAACTTTAAAACTCGACCACACAAAGTGTATGCCATATGAGCAACATATCTCATGAGCTCATCTGAGATCGACTGATACAAAGTGAAAAAGTATGCTGCGGTCTAAAGTGTCAACTGCTTTTTGGTGGTGCTCTCGGGCAAGGTAGAAAAAGGACCGCCGAGGATTGTTCTCAACGCAAAGTTCAAAAGCCAGCATCTGGGAAAGTACGGTACGCAGGTATGTTAAAGTCCATATCATTGATAATGTGCACATACCTGTCAACCCGAGGCCGTTGGCAATCTTACAAATAGTGACGTATGCCCTCACAAATTGGTGACTAATCTTACAGCGTTGTATATAGCGTGGAATATAAAACAAAAATAAAATTCAATATTTAAAATAATATGAATTTATTGGTAATATTGTAACACAGTATAGCAATCAAAGAAAAATCAATATCTTCAGTTGCATCATGATTACTAAAATTTAACAGTGACTTTTGTTATAATTCTATGTAGCACTTTTGGCAATTTAAAACTTTCATCATTTAAAGATAAAGTCAAGATTTTGCTGTTTAAGGAGTATTTTAGATAAAAAGTTACTTAGGTTCGCTAGGAAGAATCACGACAACAAGTCTACTGTTTTAAGATGGCGGTTGTTTACAAATACGGCCGAGTGTCATTTCGCATGTAGTTCTATATGCATGTGATATCTAAGCGTAGATTGCAGGCTGTCGGCTACAGTCAGAAAATATTGGAGCCACCTAGCCTAGCATTGCGTTTGCTACAGCGTCACAACACTCTTCTCTCTCCGTGTCTCTGACTTTTCTCGTGTCATTCAACCAACGTAGTAACGCATAGTAACGCACATTGTCTCGTTTCCGAAACGGTGACAAAATCCGAACAGAGAAAAAAAAAGGAATGCACGAAAAATGTACAGATTTTGAACGTGCAGCGTACAAATTTAAAAATCAGTGCTCACTTGTACAAATTACGCCGAAACCGTACAACTTGACAGGTATGATTTGCATATCTGTGAATGAACTGTTATTGCTAAACAACACATAGAGCTTTGGAGCAACGTATGCTAACACCCAAGCAACATCGTTCTTTCGGAGATCCCTGCTTATTTCAGAAACAACACCATGACACAATGTGCACATAATTGCGTGGCCGCACAGTAATACTAAGTTTTTCTTTATTGTTGCTTTAATGTTAAACAGTCAAGACCACAAAAATACCCCATAGTGGAGACATGTCATACACTGACATTAGATGTACCATGGTTGAGAGGAACATGCCTAAAAAAAAAATGAAATAAAACACAGGCTTTGGGAGCAAACCTGTGATTACACTGCAGCAATGAGGAAATCTTGACAATGCCCAAAATGACACAGTCAAAAAGAATCTGACAGAATCACACTGCAACGGATGTGGGAGACATGTGAACACGTCTCAACGCAAATTAAATTACACTGGCTGGGGCCGGCATGGGTGAACACTAACCATCAGCTTGTCAAAAGAAATGACATTGCCAAAGCCGAGTGTATGGGTGCAAGCCAAGTCCGAGGCCGCCAGGACTGCTTCCTGTGGGACAAGCAGACACCATGTTGTCGGCAGACAGGGGCCTACAGTCTTGGCGCGACATTTATGAACGAGAAAAACGATCACTTATGTTTAAATGGGTCGTTAGCCTGGAGTTAAATTGCATCACTTATTTCCATCTGAATTTGCTTCTATCCAGGTTATTAGTAGCAGACGAAATGTGACTAACACTGAACTGGCGGCATAAAAACCCAGCCCTAGTCAAATATAAACTAACCAGAAAAACAGCCAGATATGGGTTTGAGAGGAATTACTATTTTTCCTCTGTAACATTGCACTTGTGACTTACCCCTACCCTTTTAGCTTTGAGCATTTATTATCACTTGAGTGAACCAGTTTGACTCGTTGCAGAAAGTTTTCAAACGGACTCATTTGCGTGAAATGTCAAAATTCTGAATTGCACATATTTATTTATATTTTC
The DNA here is from genome assembly GCF_030265065.1 of Corythoichthys intestinalis. Classification (NCBI taxonomy): domain Eukaryota; kingdom Metazoa; phylum Chordata; class Actinopteri; order Syngnathiformes; family Syngnathidae; genus Corythoichthys; species Corythoichthys intestinalis. The sequence goes on from NC_080402.1 coordinate 22,798,061, forward strand.
ACCTACAGTATTTACACATACAAACACACAATTATATTGGGGAAACAGATTTGCACCAAAATCATTCTCAAATGAATCGATTACAAGTTCACGCCCAAATACAACATATTTAATATTTATAATGATCACAGTATCAGTGTTAGATACTTAACAACTGTAAAAACTCATGCAAATGTTAGAAAACAGGTTTTATTTTCAATAGCTATTTGCAAAAAGAACAGCCTTCAATTCCATTTGTTTGATACTCTTTTTATAATAGACGGGCGCAATTATCAAAAAAAGGCACCTAACCCTAAAAAAATTGCAACAAAAGGTTTTTCAAGTGTTTTTGTAGTATTAGGTGTACTAAATAACATATCAAAAGTTTACCAAAATATGACCACTGGAAAGGTGTTATTTTCAAGATGGCATCCAAGATGGTCAAAAAAAACATTAAAATAGCCCATCTCCGTCCTTATTTATCATAGACAAGCACTTTTTGTGTCTAACTGTATATTTTTGGGACCAAGGAATCTGATATACAATTAGTTAATATGGAAATTGTATATTTTGCTATATTAATTTCACGAAACCTTTAAAATGATAACCCATTTCAAGGTATATAAACTAATGATTAAAATATGTCCATCCCATTATATTATTATTCTTTCTTGATGGAAAAAGGCTTGCAAAATCTGCCATGAAGAAATGAAAGACGCTTCAGATATGGTTGAAGTACGTCAGAAGGGAGCTGATGGAATCAATAGTGCAAGTGTCCAATGAGGGGATAACAGTCATTTCGGCTGGTGAAAAAGTACACTCAAAATGTCGACAACAGTATGTAAATCCCAAAAACATTCAAAGGCAAAGCAAAACCTTAGTAGAGCCCCCAATGAGAAGTGCCAGAGTAATAACTGGTCCTTTCAACAGCCAAACCGACTCAATTTTGTGGGGTTACAGTGACACATGGAAGTGCAGACTTTAGCTGTGTTAAGACAGATACATTTGTCAAGTCCATTCTTGACTATTGTGAGAGTCGCTCCGATGAATGGGCCTTCACCGTCAAGGGCAGAATTGAATTTTATGCCCGTGATCTACATGCTCCGGATAGTGTTTACCATCACACATGCAGTATTAATTTCCGGACTGGGAAATTACCACCACTACAGTTCCAGAACGACCCAGAGGCAAAGCATAGAAAGTCTGGCCGTCCCCAAAAATGATGATCAGGAGCAGACATTCATGAGGGTTTGCTCTTACCTTAAGAACAATGATGAGGAACATTTAGTTGACAGTTACACATTTGCAAGAAAAGATGAAGGAATTTATGTCAAATACAGATTCCAAACCTTTTGGAAAGGCCTACCTCAAAACAAAGCTAAAAGAAAAGTATGGGGACAGTGCACTGTTAGGTCTAAACTTAATACTTGAACTAAGAACACAACAAAGACCTAGGAAAGGACGGAGGAAAGATCAGACTTGAGACGTAGATAAAATTAACACTGGTGGCCACCAGGGAGAAGGCTGACAGTGCAGCACGTTTGCTCACAATAAGCCTCTCTCAGCCTCCTTCCTGGGGGCCGCGTCTTTTATTGACAAGTGGGAGAGCATTCATTGCACATGCGTGAGTTTCGTTAAGCTGTTATGGTATCATTTACCGAGAACAGAAACCAGAATGAAACATTATGGTGACGTTTACTGAAAACAGAAACCTTACTCTTTTCATTGTGTAAGCACTAAAGCACAAGCGAATAGACTGTTACATGAGAAAACAATCATAACACCTAGTTTTAAACACACATAATTGGTTTAATTATTGTAAATACTGTTAGTGTGCAAAAGCAATAAAGCACATCTTACAGCACATTTTGCTGAAGGGGAAGGTCGCCAAGACATAGTGACGGTGAGGGAAAGGACATCACAGATACTGAGATCTTATTTCAAAGCCCAAGCAAAGGACGAGGAATCACAGAAACAAGTGATCATTGAGACAGCAGCACGGTTTATTAAAAGTTATATTAAGTCCAATGTTGCTAAACTTCAAACAAGAAACCCCTGGGTGGCAGGGAATGATGCATATCATGCATGAAGGAAAAGTCTGTGTTCCAGAAACTTGTGAAAGGTGGTTCAACCATCCAAACCGGCGCAAACGGGTTTCTGCTCCCTAATCAAGCAAAGAATGTCATAGAAGACCTTCGGAGACGGGTGATGGCTCTTATGTTTAGTGTCAAAGATACAGATTCTCTTGTATCTTTGTGCTACAAACATCTCAGCAAGAAAATTGTGTCTGCCAAATCATTTGTCAACCCAGAACAGCTACCTCCTACAGAGTCTGCTAATACATATCACTGCCAAAGAGTCGATTACCAGATCATTGTCTGGACCGAAATGGTGAAGGACATGAATCCGTTGGATTGGGGATGGAAATGGGAGGACAATAACTTTGTGCCAGTTATGACCAACAAACGGCTGCTCCAGAAAGCCTCCTGCATATGGTCCACTGTAACTCCACAACTGCCTGCCGAACACAACGGTGTAGTTGCAGATGATATGGATTGTCATGCATGCCTGTTTGTGGAACATGTCAAGTCGAAAATTGTGAGAATCCGCAAAATCGATCTCTATGGGAGGAAGAGTGTGACAACGATTTTTAAATCCGGTGCGTGTAAAAACAAAACAAAAAATACAGGAAAATAAACAAATGCAGAAGCATGACAGAAAAAAACCCCAAAAACTTAAAAAAATATAGATACAAAAAAAAAAAAAAAAATAGGAGTTAGTCATACTGAGCCTTCTCGTGGCGGACCTGTTTTGACTAATTTCACAGTACCACACAGTCATAATGCATTAATTTCCCAACATAATGCTGAAAGTTTAACATAATTTGAAGTATAAGTAAACTCACCAATGCTGGGCAAATTATGGCACGTAGAAAATGGGGAAATGTCCAGTTATATTGGAAAACATTCTTAATTCTTAACTTAAATACCAATTTTGATACATTGTTGTACCTGTAATCATTTCTCTATACTTTATGTAAGTTAATTTGATTCTTGGTTAACCAAAACATAGGAATAGACACCACAAGTACTCATTTAGGATGATTAATGGAGGAATAACGATCTGTTAAAGCCCTGGCGGCGGCCATCTTGAAATTTTGACATTTCCGGTGGTCATATTTTGGTAAACTTTTGATATGTTATTTAGTACACCTAATAGTGCAAAAAACAGTTGAGAAACCTTTTGTTGCAATTTTTTTAGGGTCAAACCATAACTGCGCCCGTCTATAAGCAGAAGATGAATTAATGGACAAACTCTCAAATACCTTTAGTTAAATAGCACTTTTTATAGCATTGATCGTTGAAAGAAACATTTTGTTTAATATGCTGCATATTGTGACTGTGCAAGACTACATTACTAAAACTACCAACCACAGTGCCTTGCAAAAGTATTCGGCCCCCTTGAATCTTGCAACCTTTCGCCACATTTCAGGCTTCAAACATAAAGATATGAAATTTAATTTTTTTGTCAAGAATCAACAACAAGTGGGACACAATCGTGAAGTGGAACAACATGTATTGGATAATTTAAACTTTTTTTAACAAATAAAAAACTGAATAGTGGGGCGTGCAATATTATTCGGCCCCTTTACTTTCAGTGCAGCAAACTCACTCCAGAAGTTCAGTGAGGATCTCTGAATGATCCAATGTTGTCCTAAATGACCGATGATGATAAATAGAATCCACCTGTGTGTAATCAAGTCTCCGTATAAATGCACCTGCTCTGTGATAGTCTCAGGGTTCTGTTTAAAGTGCAGAGAGCATTATGAAAACCAAGAAACACACCAGGCAGGTCCGAGATACTGTTGTGGAGAAGTTTAAAGCCGGATTTGGATACAAAAAGATTTCCCAAGCTTTAAACATCTCAAGGAGCACTGTGCAAGCCATCATATTGAAATGGAAGGAGCGTCAGACCACTGCAAATCTACCAAGACCCGGCCGTCCTTCCAAACTTTCTTCTCAAACAAGGAGAAAACTGATCAGAGATGCAGCCAAGAGGCCCATGATCACTCTGGATGAACTGCAGAGATCTACAGCTGAGGTGGGAGAGTCTGTCCATAGGACAACAATCAGTCGTACACTGCACAAATCTGGCCTTTATGGAAGAGTGGCAAGAAGAAAGCCATTTCTCAAAGATATCCATAAAAAGTCTCGTTTAAAGTTTGCCACAAGCCACCTGGGAGACACACCAAACATGTGGAAGAAGGTGCTCTGGTCAGATGAAACCAAAATTGAACTTTTTGGCCACAATGCAAAACGATATGTTTGGCGTAAAAGCAACACAGCTCATCACCCTGAACACACCATCCCCACTGTCAAACATGGTGGTGGCAGCATCATGGTTTGGGCCTGCTTTTCTTCAGCAGGGACAGGGAAGATGGTTAAAATTGACGGGAAGATGGATGCAGCCAAATACAGGAACATTCTGGAAGAAAACCTGTTGGTATCTGCACAAGATCTGAGACTGAGACGGAGATTTATCTTCCAACAGGACAATGATCCAAAACAAAGCCAAATCTACAATGGAATGGGCCAAAAATAAACGTATCCAGGTATTAGAATGGCCAAGTCAAAGTCCAGACCTGAATCCAATCGAGAATCTGTGGAAAGAGCCGAAGACTGCTGTTCACAAACAATCTCCATCCAACCTCACTGAGCTCAAGCTGTTTTGCAAGGAAGAATGGGCAAGAATGTCAGTCTCTCGATGTGCAAAACTGATAGAAACATACCCCAAGCGACTTGCAGCTGTAATTGGAGCTATAGTTGGCGCTACAAAGTATTAACGCAAGGGGGCCGAATAATATTGCACGCCCCACTTTTCAGTTTTTTATTTGTTAAAAAAGTTTAAATTATCCAATAAATGTTGTTCCACTTTACGATTGTGTCCCACTTGTTGTTGATTCTTGACAAAAAATTAAAATTTTATATCTTTATGTTTGAAGCCTGAAATGTGGCGAAAGGTTGCAAGGTTCAAGGGGGCCGAATACTTTTGCAAGGCACTGTATGTGATTCGCTTGATTTTTTTGCCAAATAACTTAAGACTTGCCCATATAGGACTTTTCTCACCTCTACCAATTTGATCAGGCTCCTACTGGAATAAAATAAAAAATATATACAGTACTTATTCAAAAGAAGTGTGTGTACAGAACACAGACATTTAACTTGCTACACTACACTAGGTTAATGAGGATTATGAAATTAAACTGCTCCAACATTACTGACAGAAAATGTTGCCCTATGTCATCAGTAAAACCTGCAATTATATTGTCATAACATATCAGCAATATTCACGGGATCCACGGATAGAAAGAGTTCTTAAAAGAAACATTATTATAAGTTAAAATAACTTGATATTGAAACCCCTCGATGTTTTCGTTTTTATACAATTTGTAAAATTACTTTAAGTAGTGGGTCGTCATTGTTGTTGATTTCGCAGGGGGGTGACGTCACATAGTTACGCTGCCGGGCTTCCAGAGTATGACTCTAGCGACAAACATTTCATCTAGGGCTGCAGCTATCGATTATTTTAGTAGTCAATTAATCCATCAACTAGTTAGTTCGAATAATCGAGTAATCGGATTAGGAACATTTATTGTGTTGCGGGATAAATTTTAGAAGACGTGAAACAAAGGCTTGCTAAGATTGCACTTTCAAAAGAGCATTAAATGCGAATACAAAATAAAATCCCCAACTATTTATTTAAACTATGTAGAATTGCACTTTCATTTAAAAGTAAATTAAAATACCTGAGCTTAGCTTCAAACATCAAAAAATAAATAAATAAAAAAGCACCTAAGTACAACAAAAGAATAGTTGGCTAACTTGATTAGGAAAAGTCCGCTAGCTTAAATGGTATTAAATGCTAATGTTTTAAAAAAAATTTTTTTTTTTTTTTAAAGAATGCTCTTAACAAATGGTTCAAACACATTTTCCGCAAAAACAGCTAAATATACCTATATGAAACATTAACTCAAACAAAAACTTCCATTACGTTGGTCTTAACGGGGAGAACCTGGATTCAGCCATGTTAAATGAGTTATGTCATATTCACTGTTGCCATTAAAGAGCGATGTATTCATCCAGATTAATAAAACAAAATGCAAACACGTTCAAAACAAACCATTACAATGCCACGCTAATTAAACGAATACTCGAAAGAGTAAAATTTGATCCAAAGCTTTTTTGTAATCGAATTGGGTTAATCGATTAATCGTTGCAGTCCTAATTTCAGATGTTCAACCCTTTCAATTTGAACCCAAGAGGAACATTGATAAACATGACAGCACTGTCGATCGTTCACAAAACGAGCAGCAAAAGCAAACTGAACAGGAAAGATGGGACGAGAAAACATTAGACAAATCCGGTGTTCTGCCAAAATGTCCTACACCGGCGAAACGTCCGACAAGATGCGAATTTGACACCCAAAGTACTACTGTGCGCTTTCAGCTTGTTTTGTTTAGATGCATACAGACAGAACATACTAAAGATGCCTTAAGAAAATACTTAAGCGTAATAATATCAAATAAATTTAAATATGCTACGTGACTAATGTGGTCAACAGATCAACAATCTGCTTTATAGCTACGACGAGAAAACACAATGCATGAAAGTATGAGAGGGAAACACATGCAAAAAGTATTTTGAGGCCATGAAAAGGTAATAAAAGACTCAAAAAAACCCCAAAAATAACAAGTACTCGCCGCTTTTAACCGATAAGCGCATGTGCAGGATGTCTCGCCGCGTAGAAGGAATTGCAGTAACCCGGTAGTATTCGTCCAGTGACAGTGACAATCTACTAAGCTTGTCGCAATATGCAATACTTCCATTTATCGCACGGTAAATAAAAATGAAGGCGATAATTTTTCCGCTGCGATTTATCGCCGCGCGTGCGGCTGACGTGCTGTTAAACGCTCGGCTTCCTTGTTACCAACTACGCAAAATGTATTTTAGTTCTGTTTTTAGTTTAGTGCAGTTTAAGTTTAGTGCAGGTGAAGGAGAAAAAAAAAAGCAAAGGTGACGCTTACCATTGAAATGAAGATGTGAATGGTAGCAAAATATAAGCATGGGGTGTGCATCCATGAACTGGGTCGTAGAATGCCGATCTCGGCCAGCGGTCCCCCTCCGTTCGCCAGTCTTTATAAGTTAAGGTGATAGTTCTTATTGTGGTAACATCGCCTAAGAAATCGCCAGTTTCGTCAGGTTTCAAATCATTTATTCCATCAACTCGCCGAGTGCCCACTACGGTTGACGCCAGGATCGAAACAGAAAGTAAAATCGCGCTCTCCTGCTCACTGTCCGCCCCGCGGTGCGTTCAGGTACAGCAAAAAAAGTCCGCCACATTAAAAGCCGATTCGTTACATTATTACAGGTACTGTACTGTATTATTGTTATTATTGCTATTATTATATTATTGTTATTATGATTTTTATTCATATTTTATTTGTTTTGCTCTTTGTAATTGCTATTTGCAATAGTAACAGCAGTATTTATTAAGGATGTAGTGTGGGTTTTTGGGCTGCGGAACGAATTATTAGAATTATAATGTATTCTTATGGGAAAATCCTGCTCGACATACGACCATTTTGACTTACAAACAAGCTCCTGGAACGCATTAACTTCGTATGTAGAGGTACCACTGTATTACACATGGAACGCCATAGCACAAGCTATGAGGGGAAAGGTTTTCATTTGCCTAGATGCTTAAATTATTAAGTAGAATTTTGTTTTTTCTTAAAAAACACGTTATTTCTTCTGTGTTTCTGTGCAGTATTAATATTGTTGTCTTTTACTTAAAATAGGCATGGTCTATTTTTAGTTGTGATTTCCTAAAAAGTATTTTTGAATTTAAGAGTAAACATTTATTGTATTTAAATGGGTGTACATGATCTATTAATATATACTGTATTCTCACAGTGTTATTGTACATTTTTTTTAAATTTGGGGGGGTGCAATAATATCGCATATCGCAATAATTTATGAAATAAATTATCGCACACTAAAATTTGTTATCGCGACAGGCCTACAATCTACGTCATCACCCCGAGCATCTATTGCGCGCTGAAAATATGGCGCCCTCCGTAGGTCAAAACATGTACTAAATATTATAGATTTTTAAATCAATGACAATAATTTATGTGTTTTTAATAATATATTTTAGTTAAAACAATTGTGGCTTATTAGATCCTACAAGTCCAAGGTTCCTTTAAAAACAAAAAACAAAAAACAAAAAACTTTACATTTACAGGCATAATAAATAAAAAATGAATATATTCCAAAAGTATCCCCAATTTATACTTCAATAAATAGGTCCATTACAAGCTAAGGAGTCATGTATTTTGCATTTGCTCATTTATAACAGCTCAACTCTACCCAAAAAGTTAAACAACAGATAACTGTGCATATCCTGATGTTACGAGTGAGGTAAAGCCATTAAGACATTGGTCTGCATTATAAATGAACTGATGGATTTTTCATACCTAAAAACAGGAAAGGTTTCCACCTTTGAGGCAGCTTTGTGTTATATTCAGCAGAAGTGAGGGTAACGTGCAAGAGTAAAAACGGAAGTGCAGCTGTACTTTTTCAATATATACACAAATGGGAACACCTTGTGCAACATCATTTTTTTTTTGTAAACTTTCTGGTTTTTATTAAACACTAAAATCACAGCCTAAAAACTATTTTTAAGGTGTTTCAAAAACTGTTCAATTAACAAGTGCAACGGCTTGTTTGCAGTTCTTTTTTAAATTGTATTTATTTCTATTAAAAAATGATCACCATTTCTTGCAAAAAACGCTACATTTGCTCAATATTTCCTATTTATGTGCTCACAAAAGGCAAGTGTCAAAAAAGTGTCAAACAGGAATGTGGTGACTGGCCAAAGGCGATCTTTGTTGCATGCGATTGATAACTTTTTGGGAGTACCCAGATGTGTGTCTGAATTTTTTAAAAAATTGAATTAAGATATCCTTATTTGAATTGTAAGACCGGACATGAAAAATATATTGGGGCGAATTTTCAAAAAAGAAAAAAAAATTTGGGTTTTCAAAATTATCACGTTAACGGGCGGTAATTAAGTTTTCTAATTAATCACGTTAAAATATTTGACGCAATTAACGCACATGCCCCGCTCAAACAGATTAAAATGACAGCACAGTGCAATGTCCACTTGTTAATTGTGTTTTTTGGAGTTTTGTCGCCCTCTGCTGGTGCTTGGGTGCGACTGATTTTATGGGCTTCAGCACCCATGAGCATTGTGTAATTATTGACATCAACAATGGCGGGCTAATAGTTTATTTTTTGATTGAAAATTTGACAAATTTTATTAAAACGAAAACATTGAGGGGTTTTAATATAAAATTTCTATAACTTGTACTAACATTTATCTTTTAAGAACTACAAGTCTTTCTATCCATGGATCGCTTTAACAGAATGTTAATAATGTTAATGCCATCTTGTTGATTTATTGTTATAATAACAAATACAGTACTTATGTACCGTATGTTGAATGTATATATCCATCTTGTGTCTTATCTTTCCATTCCAACGATAATTTTCAGAAAAATATGGCATATTTTATAGATGGTTTGAATTGCGATTAATTACGATTAATTAATTTTTAAGTTGTAATCAACTCGATTAAAAATTTTAATCGTTTGACAGCCCTAAAAAAAAATACATTTCAAATGACACCATGCTGATTCAATTGTCACTGCAATGATTCAAATTTAGCTATTCATATTCTGACGGTACAAATTTCAGCTCATATGAAGGCCATGGTGAGCCAGGGTTGGCAGAGGACCAGAGTCATTCTAATTCTATTTGGAAAGAAAGGTCAACAGGGACTGTGTAATGATCATGAAGCCCTGGGGTGGATGAAACCACATCTCTGCCCATGGACCATCACCCAAGTTCTCAAAGTTGTTTACACGACAACTCACCACTTCATAGCTATTGATAATAAGTTCACAAAATGCAAATCAGAAATTGTTATTCCCTCATGCTTGACCCTTTTTAAAAAAAAAAAAAAAAATTAATTTCTTTAAAATAACACTCCAACTGCAGTTTACTTGGGCATTTTATCAAACGCTAATATTTTCTATTGAGTTTGGTAAATTAGATATACATTATCTATGAGGTATACAGTGGTAGTGAAGAAATTGAGATATACTAAACTGAATTTCTTTGCCAAAATTTAAAGCCAGCACTAGACACGATTACCGGTTTCAAGGTATACCGTGGTATAGAAACGTCAATGTTTCAATACCACAAAAATGGACGTCATACCGTCGCTAAGGTATCAGCTATTTTTATGCCCCAAAAATGCATGGGGAAATCCCTCACTTTCGGCTGCAAGGCTCAACCCTCTCCCACCGGTTGTTACTCCGTGTCAGTGAGTCAGCTGTGATACACAATAGCTGGAGAAGGTGAAACTCCTGAACTTTATTACCCCCATGGAAGAAAACGAAATCGCTGGTATGGGAATACTGCGGCTACAGAAAAGTTACAGACGGCCGCGGACGGCCGCGGCTTAGAGCCGGCGGGCCAACAGACATGTAAAACATGTTTGCGGAGGGTGGCTGCCGAGGAATGTATACCTCCAATATGATTTTGCATTTATACAAAATTAAAGGTTAGTAAACCCGGTCATGAACGCTTCCCACCAGCTACGAGTTAAGTCCAGCGTTGATGTTTAGTGTCGAGCGGTGGTAAAACGTGGTGTTTCTTTTCTCTCTGGCAACTGTTGAGAAAAGAGTGTGTGTACAATGTAAGCATGATACGAGTCATACACAAGTGTTTTTTTTATGGAAAATAATTCAATTATTTTTGTTCTGATGGTAATAATGTTGAGCTATGGCTGTGGGTTTATGCTCACTTAAAGGACTGCATTTATTTTAATTTTTTTTTTTCTTTCTTCAATTATTTTAGCATTACACGCATGTTTAGAGCTGAAACAAATACTCGAGCAACTCTAGTAACTCGAGTTTAAAAACTGATCCGAGTAATTTTATTCACCTCGAGGAATCGTTTAATTTTGCCAGCTCCAAGCATCATCATTTTGCCCGGACTAATTTTAATGCAGGACAACGCGCTGATGTCACGTGCGTAGAGGAAGAAACAATACAAAAAAAATATTTAAAAAACTTTCAGGAACATATGCAGATATCCCCGCCATATTATAACCTGATATGTTACAATACATTTATTTTGAACACTGCAAAAACTCAAAATCCTATCAGGACTTACAGTTTAGACGGACTTAAAACTTATCTAGAACTCAAAAATGGCTTGACACAAATGGAAATTCAATTGAAAAACTTGGGAAAAACACCTTTAAGTGATGTGTGTTATCAAGCGTAATGGCATTTTTAGGTATGAAATATATATATATACTATATGATCTAAAAGTTTTTGGAGCGAAAGCATTGAATTGTTCTTTTTTTTTTTATTCTAGTCACATCTGAGAGGCAATTGTTGGCTGCTTTCAACAATGTACATCAAAAATAAAGACAGATTGACTGAAAATGGTTCAATATTAGATGAAATGTCTTGTTTTCTCATGTATATTTATTAGGGTTGTTTTTTAGCTCCCGATCCGATCCCGAATGTTTTAGTTTGAGTATCTGCCGATCCCGATATTTCCCGATCAGATTGCTTTTTTCCCCCCTCCTGATTCAATTCCAATCATTCCCGATAATTTTTCCCGATCATATACATTTTGGCAATGCATTAAGAAAAAAAATGAATAAAACTTGGACGAATATATACATTCAACATACAGTACATAAGTACTGTATTTGTTTATTATGACAATAAATCCTCAAGATGGCATTTACATTATTAACATTCTTTCTGTGAGAGGGATCCACAGATAGAAAGACTTGTAATTCTTAAAGGATAAATGTGACTTTGTATATTCTTACTAAATATTGCCATCTACTGAATTTGTTGAGCTTTCAGTAAATGATACTGTAGCCATTTAACTGTTCTGCCCAAATGCATGATGGGAAGTGCAACCATGACTGTGCGTAGTGGTACCATTTGATATATCTTCTCTGCGCTGGGAAATAACATAGGGTGTTAAGAAAAAGATCAATTACTACCTTTCTTCCCCACATTGCTTCCCACTATATTTCTAATCGTAGGGAGAAGGACTGTAAGGCTTGAGCCAATTAAAAAAAAAGGCTCCAAAGGCTTCCAAAATTCACTACTCACTTTACGCTGCCTTTTAGCTCTATATTTAGGTAAAACGGCGCCATTACAGATTGAATGCGACAATGCGTGAGTGGGTTGTACAGCGCATGCGTTAATTGTGTTAAATATTTTAACGTGATAATTTTTTTTTTTAATTAATTACCGCCGTTAACTGGATAAATTTGATAACCCTACCTTAAGCCTAAACTAAAGACTCTGGATGAGTGTAACATATTATGTCTGTAACGTTAAATACAATTAGAAAACAATTAAAATATATATATATATACAGTACTGTGCAAAAGTTTTAGGCAGGACACCTGCCTAAAAAAATTGCACAGTACTGTATATTTTATTATGTATATACAGGATATACTGTATGTATATATTTTCCCCAAGTGGAAGCTTCCATGATCCTAATAAATTTTATAATTAAAAAAAATATATTTAGGCAGGACACCTGCCTAAAACGTTTGCACAGTACTGTATATATTAAAAAAAGGCATGTCCGATATTTTTTTGCCGATTCCGATACTTTGAAAATGACGTGATCGGACCCGATCGATCGGCGTCTAGTTTTATCCGATTACTCGATAGGATTTTCAATCGATTACTTGATTACTAAAATATTCGATAGCTGCAGCCCTACTCATGTTCCAATTTGCTAATATGTTTTGAAAAATTAAAATCCTGTCCAATGGAAAAAGTTTTTTTTAGTTTTTTTTTTTTTTTTTTTTTTAGAGCCCAGATATCTCAAAGTAACACATTTTAGAGTTGTAATTGCAATACCGCGATATTTTGGTTTAAGGTTATCATACAGTCAGAACATTATATCATCACATGCCTAGCCATAACCTGGAAAAACCGTTAAAGCACCAACTCAAGAACAACACCCTAATCTAATTTTATAGCAAAATAAGGGTTCAAAGTTATCAGGATGTAAAACTACTGCTAACAGAGCATAGTGGTAATACTTTGTCTTTATCGCACAGCTTTAACATAGGGTATAACTTATTCACAGTGGCCATAATAAGAGGACAAAAAATGTCCAATTTCCATTCTAATCTATTCCAAGCATGACGACTTGAGAGCCATGGAGTCTGAAAATAATTATTTGGTGAATAGCTCCTCTGTTATCTTGTCACATGTCAGCGCTGTTGTTAAACATTTGTTATGTAAAATTTAAACCGCCGTACTTTCGCGGAGGCTTTTTGTTAATACGTCACCCCATTCATCAAATTTCACTTTGCTGGGAAAAAACAGAACTAATGAGATCATATCATTATTATTGTCTGAAAGGTCAATGACAATGACAGCTGACACTATGTGTGCTATACAAGCACCTCCACTTTTGTTGAAATTCCTGTTCCTCATTTTGTGATTATGTAACCCCTTATTGAATTATGACATCATTCAGCAATCTTTGCACTTTCAATGAATAAGATGAACATCCAGTAGGGTATGGCTAATGTGTGCCTCATTGAGTATGACCATAACCATTGTATACCACCAAAATCTTGGCTCTTATTCAGTGGAAAATACGCAGGGTGCCTCTCACAACAAAGGGCAGCCGTTAGTGCTGTGGGGAGGGTTGTAACGTCTCTGTCTGAAGACAAAGGTCAGACTGAAGGTTTGCATTTGCTCTGGTCAAAAGGTGAGGGTTCGCAAACGGAACAATGAAGAGTGGTGTCGAGGGATTCCCACTTGTTTTCTCAAGGGAGTTTCCAAAGTCAGCATTTGCAATAGCTGCTCTCAGTCATGCCATTTATTTGGGAAATCAGGGCAAGTGGATAGGATAAATTACATTCAAAGCCCACAGGGTACTCCTTTTGGAAGCCAACCACAGATTGATAGATCAAGTAACTGAGATCGATAGTTGTTTTCCACATTTGATGGCAGAGCATTGCAAAAAAAATCATTCAGAAAGGAAGGAAAGGCATGTGATTCAACTGCTTACGTGTCCAGTCTGAGAACATTATATGTTTTTTATTGCACTGTATATTCTACTGCGCCACCAGTATACATGATGCCTTTTGAAATGTGTGTCCATGATTAGACTGTCGCTAGCAGCTCTGCCCTACACAAAGTGTTTGAGGTCACTCACTCGAGTAGACAATTGTGTGATCGTTCCAAGCCAACTCCATGGTCAAATACAGTCTTTCTTAGTCCATTTGTTCAATTATTTCCCTGGCAGCACTACAAGTACATGACGACCTGACACGTACTGCAGAAGAAACAAGTTGCTCGCTGGGAGTAATTCTGGTCCAAAAGAAATCTTTTTAGTCCTGCAGCTGGCAAGAACGATGTTATGAAACAAAATGCTGGTATGTACTGTATTTAGACATCATTAGCGCTTACTGACACGCAGTCATTTTAGTGGCTGCCTTTGAACAGTCTCAGTATCGCTGTGACAACACAGTAATGTTATTTGTCTTTTGTAAAGTGAAAAAAAAAAAAAATCATTTTGGAACATTTTTTTAGAGGCAGCACAGTCTGATTTTAAAAAGCTGACAGGTAAGTGACATTGACGCAGAATGTGTAAATTAATCCGACTCAGCAGAGGTAAGATTAAATGTAGCTCAAGCAGTCTGCAAAATGTGACACATTCCTGCACTTTTGGGTGTTAAGTCTGATCACAAACTTGATTAATTCCAAAAGAGCCCAGTGGTTAGAGGAAACATGAGAAGCTGATCACTAACATTCCTATTTTCCTTATGACAAATGAATGAAGTTCACAAACAATGTTGTGCAAAACACTATCCTAGTGGCGTAAAGTGTAAAGTTATGCGTTACAGAAAATTCCTTACTTCCAATTCTAGTTTACAGTAGGGATGCAGCCATGGATTATTTTAGTAGTCGATTAATCGATGAACTAGTTAGTTCGAATAATCGCATAATCGGATAAGGAACATGAAAAATTAAAATAGCTGAGCTGGGCCTGAAACGGTATAAAAGAAAGAAATAAAGATCTATGTACAACCAAACAACAATTGGCTAACTTACATAGCAAAAGTCTGCTAGCTTAAATGCTATAAAACTCTAACGCTTTATTTTATTTTATTTTTTTAACAATGCTCCTTACAAATGGTTCAGACACATATTCCTACAAAAAACGGCTAAATTTACATATAAAATAAACAACGAATGCATTAAAAAAATAAAACAAAAACTTGGCTTATGTTGGTCTTAACATGGAGCAGCTGGATTCAGCCATGTGAAATGAGACAGGCTAGAGGGCAGTGTATCCACCCAAATCAATAAAACTAAATACAAACACTTTCAAAATTAACCATTACAACGCCATTTTAATTAAATGAATACTCGAAGCAGCAAAATTGAATTCGAATCTTTTTTTCTAATCGAATACCGAGTTAATCAATTAATCGTTGCAGCCCTAGTTTACAGCTTACCAAAGAATACATCCCTGTCAGCTCTATGTAGATATATGTATATATATGTTTTTCAAACCTTCTAGACTCCAGCATGGCTAAAGGTGTGATATAAGAAAATTAAAGATTCTTAAGGTTATACACCAATTTGAATAGAGTTGGGCATCGGGCATCAATGGGACCTGGTTTTAACACTTCAATGCTCCCGGAACCGTTCAAATATTTAGATTTCGATTCCATGTTTCGATGTCCTGACTGTCGAGCTGGAAAAAAAAATAGCTGAAAACCTTGAAGAAGAAGGCACAACAAGCGTGTGTTTGTGCATTGCAACTTGATTACAAATTACAACCATGGACACGGTGCGGTGGCACTCAAAAGTTTCGCTCAACATAACAAAAAATATATAACCAGTCAGCTCAGTGTGACATTTGCAACAAAACAATATCATCCAAAGGTGGCTGCACGACCAATAATGATCAAACACCCCAGCTTCATGGAATACAAGTGCCGAGTGCCAAATGCATAGCTGAGCCTGAGTGCCGCGTATTTGACACACTACACTAGTCCTCGTCATCTAACCAGTCAGAACCAGGTAAGTAAACCAATAAGTAACCTCTGTCTTCTGCTGCCCCCATGACCCCGACCCCGGATTAAGCGGTAGATGATTGATGGATGGAATAGTACGAGAGTAGGTTGTATTATTACATCGGGCTATGGTAGATATCATATGTATATAGAACTAGATGCGAAATGACTGACTCGCTGGCGTTAGCTCATGTATACAGAACCTGATGCGAAATCAGACTCGCCGGCGTTAGTAAACAGCCGCCATCTTAAAGCAGTAGACTTCTCAGTCTATATAGCCGATATAAGCAGCTACGTACTTCACGTAGCACATTGGCGCCGCCGTTAAAATCAACAGTATTAAAAGACCTTCAAATTATAACCAATAGAAGAATTCATACTAATGCTTCGTGGTAGCTCCCAGCGAAGGCACATGTATGGCTAAAGAATATGTGTAAATGTTGTCTCCGTGAGCTTTTGAAAAATAAACATCTTTGAGAAAGTGCACTCCTATGGAAAGAAACTTCATCACATTCAAGTTCAAAGACTGATATTTGTATATACAAGTTAAAAATAGCCCTGTAAGAAGTTCATATAATTCAAAAAATCATCGAGAAGACATTAATATAAACTATCAAATTTATTGACCCGGCGTCTTAAAAGAATCTGAAACGAGAATCGTTCAGAACTGGAATAGAAATGTGGAATCGGAAGCAGAATCGTTCAATTCCAAATTACTGTATGCCCAACCCTAATTTTGAATCTTCACAATGGTGTCACCATTGACACCATGTAAGTTTTTTTGAAGTGTCAATGGTGTCGTAGGACGCCATTGTGAGGTTTCAAATTCTAAATGCGATGCTGTGCTGCGTTAGATTTCGGACACATCATTTCTTTAGGTAAAGGTCAACAACCTGGCATTTTTTCCAATTTTTATTCATCAAAACTGACCAAGAGTTTTCTATAATTACTTACAGTACCTTGCAAAAGTATTCGCCCCCCTTGAATCTTGCAACCTTTCGCCACATTTCAGGCTTCAAACATAAAGATATGAAATTTAATTTTTTTGTCAAGAATCAACAACAAGTGGGACACAATCGTGAAGTGGAACAACATTTATTGGATAATTTAAACTTTTTTAACAAATAAAAAACTGAAAAGTGGGGCGTGCAATATTATTCGGCCCCTTTACTTTCAGTTCAGCAAACTCACTCCAGAAGTTCAGTGAGGATCTCTGAATGATCACTCTGGATGAACTGCAGAGATCTACAGCTGAGGTGGGAGAGTCTGTCCATAGGACAACAATCAGTCGTACACTGCCCAAATCTGGCCTTTATGGAAGAGTGGCAAGAAGAAAGCCATTTCTCAAAGATATCCATAAAAAGTCTCGTTTAAAGTTTGCCACAAGCCACCTGGGAGACACACCAAACATGTGGAAGAAGGTGCTCTGGTCAGATGAAACCAAAATTGAACTTTTTGGCCACAATGCAAAATGATATGTTTGGCGTAAAAGCAACACAGCTCATCACCCTGAACACACCATCCCCACTGTCAAACATGGTGGTGGCAGCATCATGGTTTGGGCCTGCTTTTCTTCAGCAGGGACAGGGAAGATGGTTAAAACTGACGGGAAGATGGATGCAGCCAAATACAGGAACATTCTGGAAGAAAACCTGTTGGTATCTGCACAAGACCTGAGACTGGGACGGAGATTTATCTTCCAACAGGACAATGATCCAAAACATAAAGCCAAATCTACAATGGAATGGTTAAAAAATAAACGTATCCAGGTGTTAGAATGGCCAAGTCAAAGTCCAGACCTGAATCCAATCGAGAATCTGTGGAAAGAGCTGAAGACTGCTGTTCACAAACACTCTCCATCCAACCTCACTGAGCTGGAGCTGCTTTGCAAGGAAGAATGGGCAAGAATGTCAGTCTCTCGATGTGCAAAACTGATAGAAACATACCCCAAGCGACTTGCAGCTGTAATTGGAGCAAAAGGTGGCGCTACAAAGTATTAACGCAAGGGGGCGGAATAATATTGCACGCCCCACTTTTCAGTTTTTTATTTGTTAAAAAAGTTTAAATTATCCAATAAATGTTGTTCCACTTCAAGATTGTGTCCCACTTGTTGTTGATTCTTGACAAAAAATTAAAATTTTATATCTTTATGTTTGAAGCCTGAAATGTGGCGAAAGGTTGCAAGGTTCAAGGAGGCCGAATACTTTTGCAAGGCACTGTATAAAAGTCCCCCCATTGCTCTTCAGGTATCAAGAAAATAACGTGGAAAGAGCGTGGATTCCTAATCCATCGAAGTACCCACGTTTCCTGAAGGCAACATCATTTGGGGTTGCTTTGAAAGGCTGTCTCTCACAAGCCAACACGCCTATCGTCAAGGCCACGCCCCCCGCGCCAGAACACAGCTAAAGGTTTTAAAACGGCGGGGGGGGGGGGGGGGGGGGGGGGATATATATATTCATATATATATCTGAAAGTGAAAAAAAATCATTTCAACTGAAAAACTAAGATCTGAAAATATCAACTTTGTAATAGAAAAAAAAAACATGCACCCATATTTTTCGGACTATAAGTCGCACCTGAGTATAAGTCGCACCAGTCATAAAATGCCCAACAAAGAGGAAAAAACATATATACGTAAGTCTCACCAGAGTATAAGTTGCATTTTTGGGGCAAATTTACCTGATAAAATCTAACACATAGAACAGATTTGTCATCTTGAAAGGCAATTTAAAATAAAAACACAAAAGAGAACAACATGCTGAATAAGTGTTCAGTATGATAATGTTACATGATGCATGAACAACGAAATGCGAACGTGGCCAGTATGTTAACGTAACATAGCTATGAAGAGTAATTCAGATAACAAGTTTACCAGACCATTAGTGTGACTCCAAAACACCAAAATAACATGTGAAATGACATAATATTGTGTTAATAAATTCACACATAAGTCGCTTCAGAGTATAAGTCGCACCCCCAGCCAAACTATGAAAAAACTGAAAATTACTGTAGGTTTTGAAAGATTCAAGAAAAAAACGTTTCAATTCCTGGATTTAGCACCATATAAACGTGGCATAAAGTTTTGTTCAAAGTCTCAGGACAAAAATTATTTTGGTATCGAAAACTGTAGTAAATGGTAATTGTATAGCGCTTTTCTACCTCTCAAGGTACTCAAAGCGCTTTACACTACATTGCCATCTACCTACTGGTGACACAGTCAAATTGAATATCAATCAAATACATCTGCAATTTGAATATTTTCATGAAAAAGCTCCTACTGCAATCCTTACATTACATGAGACTGCTACAAATCAACTTTAGCCATTCTCAACTTGTAAAAAGTATAATGTAAGCAAACGCTCTGACAAATCAACTCACATGTATCCCATGAGTCATTGGTGAAAAATAAAGGTACATGTCCTTCACCCTTTCACTATCCATAGCACTGTACTTTTTCATTCACAGCATTGTTCGACAGTTAAACAAAACACTTCCTCCTCCCTTCCTCACGCCTGCCTGGCGGCCTTGCTTACCTACTACAACACATGGGGAATACGTGCTGGCAAAATGTCAAGACCAGAAGACTACGTGACAAATTGTTAAAGCATACCACTGCAAACAGTCACAACTAGAGGTGTGACAAAATATCGAAATGGTGACATATCGTGATATTTTGCATCCCAAAAGGTTATCGATACGCTCATGCCAAGAATTTGGATATCGTTTTAAAATGAATAGAACAGAATAGAATAGAATAGAATAGGCCTTTATTGTCATTTATACAGTTATACGATGTCTGATTGTCAGGGCATTTACAAGTAAAATATCGAAATGGTGATATATCGTGATACTTTGTATCCCAAAAGGTTATCGATATGCACCAACAAAATGAACCAACAAGTTGCTACCTAAATCTTCCACCATAAAAGTGTCTCAGTTAACTCGAAGGCTACATTGACGGTGCTCGACGGCCCATCCATTTAGATTGGGAACATTCGTTCATTCGAAACCAGAGCATTCAGTCATTCTGTCCGATTTTCAGGGCATTTATAGGTCACTTGCTGTTCATATTAGGGCATTTACAGGTCATTTTCTGTTGAGTTTGAGTCACTGCCGACATAAGCGGATTTTAAGGGGGGGCCAGGGCCGGGTCTCCCTGTTGGCCAAAAAATGTCACTGCATGTGATTGACTTTCCTAGATATATAAAGTTGTAAAGCAATAAAACTGCAACAAAAATGAATGAAATGAACAAAAAAACATTTTTGTAATGGGTCGAATTTTTCGAGCACCTTAGACAGTCATTTGCTTTGCATATTATATATATATATATATATATATATTAGAGAAAAAAAAAATTTTAACGATTTTTTTTCTTTGATTGAAAATACTTTTTTTTTTTGATTGAAGCAACTTTTTGGGGGATTGAATGATTTAGACACAAATGTCCTAATCATAATATGGCCCAAACACAAAAAGGGTTTCTTCAATCAAAGAAAACTTTTTCAATGAAAAATTAGATTCATAAGTTGAAATGCAAATTTTTCAATCTCAAATATTTTTTTTGCATTCAAAAACTTTTTACTATGATTTTTTTTTTTTTAATTGAAGTGATTTTTTTCTTTTTGAAAATCTGTATTTTTTGAAGCAACTTATTTTTTGATTGAATAATTTAGTTCTTTTTTGATTGAATAATAATGACACAAATCTACCTCCATATGGCTCCGCCCAGGGGATACCATTTTTGACTGGGGTAACTATATTGGCTCGACACCGGCGGGTGTACCAAAATCAATGGATGACGATCTTGGCGAAAAGTATTGCCTAAGCAGCCTCATTTAGAATTCCCCTCAAGAATGATGGGAAACAAAAAACGCTCATTGTCAACTTATTATTATAAATATTCTTGCAAGTTAATTTTATTGCTGATACTGCGTTAAGATGTAACAGAGTGGGTGGAAGGTGAACATCTCATCTTATTAATGAAGTGAACCTTTACCATCAGCGTAACTACGAAATTTATTTAACACACATGGGAGGAACTTATTACTATAAATATTCTTGTAAGGTAATTTTATTGCTGATACTACGTTTTGGAGTCATCAATATGTTGTGGCCCCCCTGCCCCAAAAGTCAAACTCCACCTATGATTGAGTCATTTGGGTGATTCCCGGGTCATTTCTGGTCCTGTAACTCAAAATAAACAGGAAGAGACCCATAAAATACCCCAAAATCAACAGGCAGTAACTGAAATTGAACAGGTAAATGACCTTAAATGGCCCAAAATTACCTCATTGCCAGGCACTGCCACTGACGGCCATAGACCTTCACTCCGTTTGAAGTGGGAGGGAGGGACATTTGTTCATTCGCTGCCACCCTCCCAGTTCGAATGGATTGGATGTTTACTAGTGATAAACTCATTCCAATTCACAGCAGAAGCTTGTTTTTCTGTTTATTAGTTGTTTGTAGAATATCCTACAATGATTTCCTGACCAATGTATCGATAATCGTTGTATCGCCATTAGGGATGGGAATTGATAGGATTTTTACGATTCCGATTCCATTATCGATATTGCTTAACGATTCGATTATTTATCGATTCTCTTATCGTTTCTAATTTGGGGAAAAGAAGAACAAACGTTTTGATTGGCATCGAGTTTGTTTAATCAGAAGTCACAACCTTACAAACTCACAACGAGGTCAAAAGAGGCCCAAAGCCTCAATATTAACTGTGGCAATAAGTGGCAAATTTTACCGAAACAATTTTCTAATAGAAATAAAAAATATTGGTATATATTGGCATATGGGTCGTTGGTCTGCCGTTGGCAATATGTGTTAAACTTGCAGGGGTCCCCAAACATTTTCCTGTGAGGGCCACATAACTTTTCCCTTCTCTGATGAGGGGCCGGGGTCAGTTTGTAACAGAAAAAGTGTGACGATTACAGGAGTGCCTAAATGTAAAAAATTATTGTTTTTCAGAAAGCCACAATCAAACAACCCTTTCTGGATGCTTCACGGAACAAACGTAAATAAAATAAAAACAATAATATAATATAATAATAAATAATAACACTATTAATCAAATAGATAATAACCAAATAACCCTCTCTGAGTTCTTCACAGAAAAAGGTCAGAAAATAAATAACACTACTGAGAAAAAAAAAAAAAAAAATCAAAATGCTCTCTGGTATTGTTCAGGGGGCCGGACCAAATGTCGGGGCGTATCCGGCCCGCGGGCCGTAGTTTGGGGACCCTCTTAAAGTGTATTATTTACCAGTATATTAAATTGCATGCCTTTTAGTTTTTATGGTGCTTCCATGCTCAAGTGGGGGCGCCCTTGCGCTTCCTCACGCGAAGAAGAACGCGCCGACGTGAAGAATAGCGCGCTTACACGAGAAGAAGAAATGCCGCATCCAAGCGAGTGAGCGAGTTAGTGAGAGAGGGAAGCACCGCTACGACCCTACGTTCTTTGTTAATGTTTGTAAAATATCTACAGAGGCAACGCCTGTATGCATCATCTTTTGTGTTGTTGTGTGTTTCCACTCGCGAGCGGAAACTTAAATCCAGTTGTGTAGTGGTTTGAATGATGTGCTAATGCTAGTGAACGCATGCTAACCGTTTTGTTATTATTGTATTAGCAGCTAATCATCGCTGATTTACGTTGATGCAGACCTGTTTGTTGTTGGGGTTGTTTCATTTCTATTTTTAGTTTCAGTCTTCAAGTGATGGTTGAATACAGTCAGCAAATTATACCAACGTCTTCTGTATCGTCATTTCGGAGTTAAGCCAGCTGTATAGCTGTTTCGGTGAGGACAGTGCAGTCTACTCCCTCCCGATGCAGTTATCTCCACCATCCCTCCCGATGCAGTTATCTCCACCTTGCAATGACTGCAAGTCGTTTTGTTGTCATTTTTCCTCGTAAAGTGAAGACACACTTTCGAGCGTTTGAACCTACGTGCTGTCATTGTTATGTTTACGGCTGCAATGCTCGTGCTAAACCATCCTAACCTTTCATTTTCACCCTCTTTCCTGGTGAAGTGTAGCCAAACTTTGGAGCGGGTGGTTCTTGGCGCAATGCTAGTTTGATGCATCTGGACAACAACACAGTCCCGACGCAATATGCGTCTTTAGGAATCGTTAAAGGGATCGTCAAGGCTTTCATTGTGATGTCGAGGCCTCTAAACACTAGGAACCGGTTCGGAATTGGAATCTGATTTTGATTCCCATCCCTAATCGCCATATCATCAGATCATCGTTATTGTGAGCTTTGTATCGCAAATCGAATCGTATTGTGAGGTACCAAGAGGTTCCCACTCCTATTTACAGGTTTCTTCCTGTTGAGTTTGAGTCACTGCCTATACATTTGAGAGATTCCCGGGTCACTTCCTGTTCTGTAAACCAAAATCAACAGGAACTGACCCATGAAAAGTCCCAAAAATCAACAGGCAATGACCTGAAATGGCCCAAAATTACCTCGTTGCCTGGCATTGGCTGCCACTGATGGCCATACAAGTGGGAGGGGCCCGTTTGAAGTGGGAGGGGTTCATTCGCTGCCACCCTCCCAGTTCAGATGGATTGGACATCTACTAGTGATAAATTTACATCAGAAGGATGAAGATAGCTTGTTTTTCTGTTCATCACTTTTTTTTTTAGAATGATTTCCTGACCAATATATCAATAATTTTTGTATCGTCATATCATGAGATCATCATTATCGTGAGCTTTGTATCGCAAATCGAATCGTGAGATACCAAGAGGTTCCCACCCCTAGTCATAACAACGAAGTGTTGAGCCATTTGACTAAACTATTGGAAAAGTATGCCATTGACTCACAAGCATAGCCTTACTGCATGAACTAAACACGTTCCTCCAGTCCAATAAATGCTCAAGATTCCAATTATGTCATTCCTTCAGAGGCCAACAGTCCACTGTTATCCTTGAGAAGATGACAACACGCTGGAGTAATCTTCAGCAAACCTTAGTCATGACGTAGACAATGAAAACAAGATGGCTACCAACAAAAAGCTATCTCTGAGAGAAATCTACAGAGAGCAAGGTCGGAATGTGAAGAAGGGAGAGCGATGTTTATCTCGAGACAAATCTGTGGAACGCAGACTGTCGGGGAGAAGGAAGGAAGAAGCACAGTGGAGAGGATCATTTGCACCAAGGAAATTTGACAGTGATAACATTCTTGCAGTATAGAAAGACAGGATATGACTGAAGAGAAGGGCTGTAGGCCCAAAAGTATACCTGAAATTGTTATAACCTTCATGATATAAGGCTGCATCATTACAGAGTGTTTCAGTCCTTCTGTGGGTTAACAGCCATCTGTCATGACACGTGCAAATGTGCACGAGTCTGATTTTTACTACCATATTTTTCGGACTATAAGTCGTTTTTTCCCCCATTGTTTGGCTGGGGGTGCAACATACTCAGAAGCAACTTATGTGTGAAATTATTGGC
Organism: Corythoichthys intestinalis; assembly: GCF_030265065.1. Lineage (NCBI taxonomy): Eukaryota > Metazoa > Chordata > Actinopteri > Syngnathiformes > Syngnathidae > Corythoichthys > Corythoichthys intestinalis. The sequence goes on from NC_080402.1 coordinate 22,822,726, forward strand.
ACATATTATTTTGGTGTTTGGAGTGAGAATGATGGTTTGGTAAACTTGTTAGCATGTTCTTTCTGCTAAAGTTATCTGAATAACTCTTAATAGCTATGTTACGTTATTATTAAGTGTGTGACAATATCTCGATAGAGCGATATATCGCAATATTTTGCAACCCGATTGGTTATCGATATGCTACCGCCAAGTATCGATACTTTTATTTGACATATTGGCCATTGTAAACTGCTCAATGTTTGTTGAACAATTCCTTGGCGGTCCACTAGGGGCGCTCAAAAGTGGCGGTGAAGGTAAAGTGTGCACAAGTCGTCTAGAGAAGAAGAGAGGAAGCTCCAAGTGGGTTGAAAAAAATGAAAAACCTTCGTGGGAACGGTGGGGGAAAGAAAGTTTTGCAATGTAATTGATTTTTTAATTTACATGTATTATTTTAACGACATTTGCTGTTGAGTGATATAAAATAAACCAGGACCCTAAACTGGATGAAAATGAATATTGAACAAGCCTACATGAATTTACCGATTTAGCTGATATTATTTGAGAACGACTTTCCATTTAGTTCACTACACAAATTGTTATTACTGCCATTTTGATGCAATAAGCTATAAAAATGGTTTGAATAGCTTCCAATATATATAAGGCAAAGATGTCCGATCACGTCATTTTCAAAGTATGGGAATCGGCAAAAAAATATCGGACATGCCTTTTTTAAAAACATATTTTTTAATTAAATCGTTTTCTAATTGTATTTAACGTTACAGACAAAATGTCTTACACTCATCCAGAGTCTTTTGTTTTGGCTTACAGTAGGGCTATCAAATTTATCGCGTTAACGGCAGTAAAAAAATTTTTTTTAATTAATCACGTTAAAACTGGGTCAGGGATGATGATGACTAATCTCCTAAACCGGGCAAGGGATGATGACGAGAAATCTACGGAGGAAACAACACATGCGAGCCTCCGAAGCACCCCAGGCCTTCCCACCCTTCACCTACTTGGACATGAACTGATCCAATACACTCAAATTACTATATGTGAAATCTCCATGGCATTCAATGACTTTCGAACGAAATGTGTTAGACTATCACTGGACTGATCCATAACATGCTGCTTGTGCGACCTAGGTGGCAGGGGGACGGGTTCCCGATAAGCTTCTGCTTTTTCCGTCTCCCTTGTCATGTCTGTCTTCATCTTCTTTGGATAAACAAACCTACGCGATGATTTCCTTCTTTTCTTTCTTTTCTTGTGATTTTGATTTTAATGCTGATGATGATGACAATGACAATAAATAAATAAATAAATATTTAACGCAATTAACGCATGCACTGCACAACGCACTCACGCATTGTCGCGTTCTATCTATAATGGCGCAGATTTTACCTATATATAGAGCTAAAAGGCAGCGTAAAATGAGTAGAGTGAATTTTTGCAGTCTTTGGAACCTTTTTTTAATTGGCTTAAGCCTTGAAATCCCTCTCTTAACATTTTGAAATTTCGTGGGAAAGCGATGTGGGGAAGAAAGGTAGAAGTTGATCTTTTTCTTAACACCCTATGTTATTTCCCAACGCAGAGAAGATATTAATTGGTGCCACTACGCAGTCATGGTTGCACTTCCCATCATGCATTTGGGCAGAACAGTTAAATGGCTACAGTATCATTTACTGAAAGCTCAACAAATACACTAGATGGCAAATATTCAGTCACAATATAAAAAGTCACATTTATCCTTTAAGAATTACAAGTCTTTCTATCCGTGGATCCCTCTCACAGAAAGAATGTTAATAATGTAAATGCCATCTTGAGGATTTATTGTCACAATAAACAAATACAGTACTTATGTACTCTATGTTGAATGTATATATTCGTCTGAGTTTTATTCATTTTTTTCTTAATGCATTGCCAAAATGTATATGATCGGGAAAAAATATCGGGAAGGATTGGAATTGAACCGGAAGCAAAAAAAAAAAAAAAAAGCAATCGGATCGGGAAATATCGGGATCAGCAGATACTCAAACTAAAACGATCGGGAGCAAAAAAACATGATCGAAACAACCCTAATATAGGGTGATGTGCATGATAATTAATGAAGCCTACATATTAAAAATAGGTAATTAATGCATTTTTAATTTCTATACATTCGATTCATATTTTTTTAATTCACTCAATACTTCCAACACACACAAAATTTTTTTTAAAAACTTTAAAGAAATTAGGGGTACCATTCATCATGATCTCTCCAAGAGATATCAGTGGTTGTGGTTTGATTCCTCTATATGTGCAGGTTCACAATTTGCAGTAGATTCATATTTTACAGCAACGTTGCACAGAAAAGGTGTCACCGTTTAATAAATGACAAACAGTACTTTTTCTATTTTGAAATATATATTTTTTTCGTTTCAACAGTTATATCGTAGAATATCACGTATCAAATTTCTGACCAACATATCGAAAATTGCTGCATCGTGATATCGTGAGATAATCGTTATCGTGAGCCTTGTATCGCGAATCGTATCGCATCGTGAGGTACCCTAAGGTTCCCACTCCTAGTTAACATACCGGCCACATTCGTGTTCTGCCTTTGGCAATGTGTGTTCAATTGTATTATCTTTTTTATATTGAAATGCATGCTTTTAGTTTGTGGCGCTTTCACGCCCAAGTGGGGGTGCACTCACACTTGTTTATGCGAGGAAGAGCGCTAAGACGCTAGAAGAAGACTGACAGCGACGCAGCTCTGAGTGAGTGGGCGAGTTAGAGAGAAAAACACGGCTGCGAACCTACTTTCATTGTTTATTCTTGTAATATACAGTATCACTATAGAGGCAACGCCTGTGTGTATCATCTAGGGCTGTAGCTATCGAATATTTTAGTAATCGACTGAAAATTCTATCGATTAATCGGATAAAACTTTTTTTTTTTTAAAAGGTAAAGACCAATTATAAATATACATGAGAAAACAAGCCATTTCATCTAATATTGAACCATTTCCAAATCAATCAATGTCTTTATTTTCGATGCACATTGTTGAAAACAGCGAACAATTGTATCTCAGATGGAAAATGAATGAATGAATGAATGTACTCTCGGATCATAGAAGCACTGCCTCGCATCAAAGTCATCCGCCTTAGGTGCGCTATTTTCGGCTTGAATTCCTCGAGCTGAGTCCGATGGCTGGCTGGAGCCCTGGTGGCCATTATTCTTGCTTCATCATGCTTTTATGCCATTGGTGTAATCATCTGTCACGCAGACATGTTGGAAGTCGCGGTGAAGTTGGATCTTAGTGTCACAATGATTCAATCAAAACTTTTTACTTAAAAAAAAAAAAAAGTGCTTTCAAAACTTTTAGTACTTCAAATGTGAAATACAAAAATGAGTTAAAAACTTTTTGCTACTCACCAAAAGTGACACTTCAATAAAAATATACATATATATATATATATACATATATATATATATATATATATATATATATATATATATATATATATATAAAATATATATATATATATTTTTTTTAATTATTTTTTTTGGATCGAAAATAGTATTTTGATTGAATCAACTTTTTCTGGGATTGAATAATTTAGACACAAATGTCCTCCCTATAATATGGCCTAAACAAAAAAAGGATTGCTTAAAAGAAAACAATTTAAATGAAAAATTAAGTGTTCAAATGCAAAATTCTGAGTCTCAAATATTTTATCACATTCAGAAACTTGTTTTCTATGATTGATTTTTTTTTTTTTTTTGATTGAAGTGATTTTTCTTTAGAAAATATTTTGTTTGTTTGTTTGAAGCAACTTATTTTTTGATTAAATAATACAAAACTACATTACTTCAATCAAAAAAGTTGTTTCAATTCAATCAAAAGAAAAACATTCAAAGAAAAATAGTTTTCAAATGCATTTTTCTGAGTTTCAAATTTATTTTTGCATTCAAGCACATTTTTTTGATTGAAGTGACTTTTTTTAATTGAAAATATATATTTTGATTGAAGCGACTTTTTTTTGGATTGAATAATAAAGACAAAAATCTACCTCCATGGAAACCTAGCCCTCCACAGGGCTAACGTTACGTGAGCGAGTGACAGCGAGCGACATCTTATTTATTAGCATTGAGAATCTACTGCTTTAAGATGGCGGCTGTTTACGAATGCAGCCCAGTCTGTCATTTCGCATCTAGTTCTACATAGATGTGATATCTATGAGACGCATCAGACGCTACCTTCTACGGCATATGGCATATTTTATAGATGGTTTGAATCGCAATTAATTACGATTAATTAATTTTTAAGCTGTGATGAACTCAATTAAAAATGTTAATCGTTTGACAGCCCTAATTTTTATTTTAAATTGCCTTTCAAGATGACATACCTGTTCTTAAGATGACATATCTGTTCTATGTGTTGAATTTTATCAAGTAAATTTCCCCCTAAAATGCGACTTATACTCCGATGCGACTTATATATGTTTTTTTCCCTCTTCGTTGGGCATTTTATGACTGGTGCGACTAATACTCAGGTGTGACTTATAGTCCGAAAAATACGGTATATGGAAATAAGGATTAATTTGCGTCTGTAGGGAATAGTAATGCAAACAAGAAAAGATGAGCAGTTGCCAAAATAAGATGACTGCTGCGACCATGAGGAGGAAAACAGTCCTCTAACCTTTTAACATGGGGAGTGGGTGGTCACGCTACACAGAGTAAAGGATCACTGCAGTAAAGAGGATAATTGTGATCATGGAGGAGGTGACTCAATGATTAAAACAGAAATAGACTTAAAATGTGGCAAAGGAAAGAGGAGAGAAGAGGGGGATAGGTATACAGTGTAGTACTGGGGGGAAAATGTCCCATAACCATTTGGTGGCAGATTATGCAATTTCTATATGTTGTACGATGATCGATCTGGACCAATTCAATACATTTAGGCAGATTGATGATCACAAAAAAAAAAAAACAATCAACTTCACTACCGATCTTGTTTAGAGTCAGATACGTTAGCACACCAACATTTGGTCACGGATATTCGTGGTCAATAATTAGGCAGGCCAAACGTCCTTTTTTTTCCTCAGACATGTCCACTTTTGACATGTCGTCTTTCCTTCAGTGTGTATTGCAAGTAGGTATGTCCCGATCCAATCACGTGATCAGAAATTGGGCCGATCGGTCCATTTTTTTAGAGGATCAGAATCGGGTGAAAAGGATCGGGTTTTTAATGAAAAAAATTGTTTTTCTGCTTCATGCTCGTACAGCCTCTCACTCTCCCTCCTGTTGCTTTTCTTGATCAGCAGTGCACTGGAGTTTGCTTGTTAAAGTTAGCGATGATTGACAGGCGTTGAAGCTTTGATCTTGCCAGAGAAGCTCGGGAGCGCTACCTTCAAAGACGCTACATGCGTCAATCATTGTTTAGCTTATTAAACACTAGTTGTAGTGTGCTGTGGCAACTCATTGTGTTTGAGTAAGTGAGCGGCTGTACTCAGCAGTGTGAGCGGATTTGAGTGGACTCACTCAATGAATCATTTAATAAAGATAAGCATTTTCCTAAGTTACCCTTGTTCAAAAATAATTCACATTATGAAAGCGGCACGGTGGGACAGTATGTTCAAAACTTTTATCTTTTAACTTATTATTTTTTGAACAACTTTTTTCGGTATCGAACCGGGTCGCCGTATCGGCAGATTCTCAAAATCAGGTGACTGACTCAGGTGCAAACATATGTGATTGGGACATCCCTAATTGCAAGGTTCTACACTCGCACAAACTTAAGGCCATTCTCACGCCCTCCGCCCTACCTTACATTTTCCATACAAAAAATTCGGACGAAACCAAAAACCCAATATTGGAAACACTCGGCCGAAAAAACGAAAAATATACATTTATAATTCTTTTTTATTTATTTATTTTTTTAAATTATTATTTTATTTCAATAATTTCTGATTAATGGCCTTTTCCTTGGCTTTTTTTTTTTTAGTTTTTAACGATCAGGCAGAAATAAAATATGGTCGCTTTTCACAAGTACGCACAAATCTTCCAAAATGTTCTACGACCCCCGAGGCTCGAGAAATTTTGTTTGAAAAGTGCAGATTCTGCAACCCCTTGGGAGGGTGCGTTTCCGGCATCAGTGAATTTAACGAATTCACAACTACAAACAGTCACAACTAGGATGTAACTAGAGGTGGGAATCTTTGGGCACCTAACGATTCGATTATGAATCGATTATTGATGCACCACAACCCCACCCTCCCCCCTCGCTTTTAATTTCTTGTACATTAGTTCCAAAATTGTTCAAAAAACCTCTCAGACTAAACCAAACTAATATTTCAGTATTAAGTTAACAGTTAAAAACAGTAAATAAAATACTCAAGTCCCCATTCTGTATCGGCAGCTTTAAACTACATTCAATTAATCTAATGTTGTGAATCAACCGTTAAAGTTGTTAAAACTGCTCCCGTTATTCCATAATTTCCCTTCTGTCTACTTTCGACGTGAAAGTTTTAAAACTGTTTCATCATTTAAAGATAGATTCAAGTCCAGATTTTGCTGATTTGTTTTTTTTAATTTTTTATAGATAAAAAGTAATTAGGTTAGCTACAACAGAGCCTTCTAGAGAAGTCTACTGCTTTAAGATGGCGCCTCTTTACTAGCGCGGGAAAGTGTCATTTCGCATCTAGTTATTGGTATATGATCTAACACGGCCGTCGTCTGTCATTTCACATCTAGTTCTAGATATATGTGATATCTACCATGGCCGTATGTTGCCGTATGTTTGTAGCAACTAGCAACTGGGCGCTGTTTGTAGCGGCTGACGGCCGCAGTCAGGTTTTTTTTTTTTTTTTTTTTTTAAATCTAGCGGCATGAGTTGAACATGATATTTACTCTCGGTCCGTTCCTCATTGCGCCCTGAAGACCGCGCTGACTGTGTTTTAATTCCGCTTTACCTGGTATAATTCAATAATCGGAATTTGGATGTTTGTGAATCGTTCTCACATCTTCCACGGCTGAATCGCGAATAATCTAAGACTCGGAAATTTCGCACGCCTCTAGATGCAACTAAAGCAAATAAGAGCTGTGTTAAAGTTATGTTTGAAATGTATGCTTTCACAAAAAGCTCAATTTCTCTGTTTTTTCATCAGAAATTGGAAAATTGCTCAAACTAAGCCACTTTCTAATGCTGATTTCTAAAGAGTGGAAAAAGATATGAACTTACCTTTTTTCCTGCTGAAAGAAGAAAGTCTAATCTTTCTTTTGGTGGGTTCCATGTTTATATAGCAATAGAACAGAATTTTCTGTGGGCCTTGCTAAATCAGTCAAAATCCAGTAAAACGGCCGGGAGCGAAGGGGAAATGTGAATGGTGAAAATGGCTCGGAGTGAATGAGTTTTAAAAAAAAAAAAAATCGCCAATCAGCCAAAAAGTTGTGATCGGTGCACCATCAATATGCAGAATGTAGATAATATTCAGTATTACAGTCCAACAAAATATGTAGCCAAAAATATGTAAGTGAATTACTCCATTTTCGTTTAGAAATCTTTTATTTCTTTTTATTTTATTTTAAAAGCTGAATGTGCATGGATGGATATTAAAATTTCAATAGAATTTTATTGATTTTTTTTTTTTGTTCTCCAAAAATGTGATGTTTGATGCTTTACAGCAGTGTCAATTAGCTATGTAACTGTATAAATGTCTACTATACTGCCAATCTTACTTTTTATAAATGAAAACTTCAATACTTTTTGTGGCTCTGAATACAGTGTAATCCATTTTCTACATTCTTATGGGCCTGAATGTGAGCATATGTTTGTCCATATGTCACTCTTTTCTATGTGGCCCACCCCCACAAACCACACTACTGGGTCATCACCAACACATTTGGTGTAAATCAAATGGCAGCTATCCACAGTCTCAATCTATTATTGCATTCAGACAATAAAACTATTCCCAACTAAGGATGGGAATCGAAATCCGATTCCAATTCAGAACCGGTTCCTTGAGTTTCGAGGCCTCGACATCACAATGAAAAAGCCTTAATGATCCCTTTAACGATTCCTAAAGGCGCATATTGCGTTGTGACGTGTCTTGTTGTCCAGACGCATCAAACTAGCATGGCACCAAGAACCACTCGCTCCAAAGTTTGGCTACACTTCACCAGGAAAGAGGGTGAAAATTAAAGGTTAGGATGGTTTAGCACGAGCATTGCAGCCGTAAACATAACAGTGACAGCACGTAGGTTCAAACGCTCGAAAGTGTCTTTACTTCACGAGGAAAAATTACGACAAAACGACTTGCAGTCTTGCAAGGTGGAGATAACTGAATCGGGAGGGAATAAGACTGCACTGTCCTCACAGAGACGCTAAGGCTTAGTCCTGGCTATACAGCTAGCTAAACTCCCAAATGAGGATACAGAAGACGTTGGTGTAATTTGGTGACTTTATTCAACCATCACTTGAAGAGTGAAACTAAAAATAGAAATGAAACAAATCAATTTCGTCCCCAATAACAGGTTTGCATCAACGTAAATCAGCGATGATTAGCTGCTAAAACAGCTAAACCATGGGTGGGCAATTAATTCCACAAAGGGCCGCAGTGGGTGCGGGTTTTTGTTCATACCCATCATGAGGACAGCCTTTCACCAATCTGGTTTCTTACAAGTGCAATCAGTTGATTGCAGTCAGGTGCTCCTTGTTTCCACTGAAACCTCATTGGTTATACTGTGTGTGCTGAATCAGTTGGAACAAAGACCAGGACCCACTGCTGCCCTCGAGGACCGGTTTGCCCACCCCTGAGCTAAACGGTTAGCATGCGTTCGCTAGCATTAGCACATCGTTCAAACTACTACACAACTGGATTTAAGTGTCCGATCGCGAGCGGAAGCACACAACAACAACACAAAAGACTATACATACAGGCGTTGCCTCTGAAGATATTTTACAAACATTAAAAAAGAACGTAGGCTCGTAGCAGTGTACTGTTTCCCTCTCTCACTAACTCGCTTGGATGCAGCATTTCTTCTTCGTCTGTAAGCGCGCTCTTCTTCACGTAAGTGCGTTCTTCTTCGCGTGAGGAAGCGCAAGGGCGCCCCCACTTGAGCGTGAAAGCGCCATAAAAACGAATGCATTTCAATATACTGGTAAATAATACACTTTAACAGGGGCCCCCACATTTGGTCCGGCCCCTGAACAATACCAGAGAGCATTTTGATTTATTTTCTGGCCTTTTTCTGTGAAGAACTCAGAGAGGGTTATTTGGTTATTATGCTTTCTGAAAAGCAATAATTTTTTACATTTCGGCACTCCTGCAATCGTCACACTTTTTCTGTGTTCTGTTCAGACTGACCCCGGCCCCTCATCAGTTAAAAGTTATGTGGCCCTCACAGGAAAAAGTTTGGGGACCCCTGCTTTAACACATATTGCCAACGGCAGAACAACGACCTATATGCCAATATTCATTCATTCATTCATTTTCATATTTTTTATTTCCATTTGAAAAATGTTTCAGTAAAATGTTACACATTCTTGTGCATTTGCCACTTATTGCCACAGTTAATATTGAGGCTTTGGGCCTCTTTTGACCTCGTTGTGAGTTTGTAAGGTTGTGACTTGATTAAACTCGATGCCAATCAAAACGTTTGTTCTTCTTTTTCCCCAAATTAGAATCGATAAGAGAATCGATAAAGAATCGAATCGTTAAGCAATATCGATAATGGAATCGGAATCGTAAAAATCCTATCAATTCCCATCCCTATTCCCAACAGACCGAGATAAAAGCTGTTCAAACGCTTGACCTGAAAATCCAAACAGAGGTACGCTTCATCCAAACATTTTCTTATGTTTACGAGAGATTTTAATGAATCATTTATGAGTGCATGACACTAAAACAATATCACAAATAAAACGCCAAAATCTCTGATGGTGAAACTATATTGATAAACCATAGAATGATAGTGAATCACAGCAAAGAGGTGATTGGAAAGTACATACGGAAGACTGCCACAGTGAGGTGTGTCATTTTAAGGATTAAAAAAAAAAATCTTGGCTTTCCTCTCAGTTTGTCTTCTCCCACATTGAAACTGGAAACAGCCTCACAGTGAGGAGGATGCGATTCGAGTGGCTGTGTGTTCGTGAAGTAGTCATTCTGAATGGTCTACCAGACACACGCACACACGCGGCAGTGAGCTGTCTGACCACAGAAACAGTAGCAGGAGAAGGGGAGGCGAGTTATCCCTAAAGACCTTAACCTGGTTTATTGCAACCACTGAACAAACAAAGCATAAAACAGGGGAAGCTATTTGTATTTACTATCATTTTCAGACAGATATGCTCTTTAAAAGTACATTTTTGTAATGTTATAATACAAGACCTTAGATAACTCCTCCAAAGTCATCAATAATGTGTTGAAGAAACCAAACAAAACCTCACAAGACACACACATTAGATAAGCACATATAAACGGTAAAAAAAAAAAATAAATACACTGAACTGAAGCCACAATCGTCTGTCAACTGTCTGGAACAGATCCTCTTTCAATAAAAGAAGAATGTGGCTACAATGACAGTCCCACAAAAGTGCCTGGACGTGATGAGAGACTAAAAAACAGGAGAGTGTTCAGGTAATAGTTTCCTGTTAAGACTCCTGATAAGAAAAGCACTCTTTATAAAACAACATACAAATATAAAAATTTGGTTAAGATCATAAGCGGATTTGAAGGGGGGGCCCGGGGGCCAGGCCCCCCTGGTGGCCTAAAAGTGTCATTGGATGTAATTTACTTTCCTATATATCTAAAAGTTGGAAAGCAATAAAACTGCTACAAAAATGAATGAAATTAACAAAAACAAAAACAAAAATTTTTATGATGGGTCAAAATTATTTTTCAAGCACCTTAGACGGTCATTTGCTTTGCATATAAAAATACAGTGGGGCAAATAAGTATTTAGTCAACCACCAATTGTGCAAGTTCTCCTACTTGAAAAGATTCGAGAGGCCTGTAATTGTCAACATGGGTAAACTTTAACCATGGGAGACAGAATGTAGAAAAAAAAAAAACCCAGAAAATCACATTGTTTGATTTTTAAAGAATTTATGTCCAAATTAGAGTGGAAAATAAGCATTTGGTCACCTACAAACAAGCAAGATTTCTGGCTGTCAAAGAGTTCTAACTTCTAACGAAGTCTAACGAGGTCTAACGAGGCTCCACTCGTTACCTGTATTAATGGCACCTGTTTTAACTGATTATCGGTATAAAAGACACCTGTCCACAACCTCAGTCAGTCACACTCCAAACTCCACTATGGCCAAGACCAAAGAGCTGTCGAAGGACACCAGAGACAAAATTGTAAACCTCCACCAGGCTGGGAAGAGTGAATCTGCAATAGGTAAAACGCTTGGTATACAGAAATCAACTGTGGGAGCAATTATTAGAAAATGGAAGACACACAAGATTACTGATAATCTCCCTCAATCTGGGGCTCCATGCAAGATCTCACCCCGTGGCGCAAAAATCCCAGAACCACATGGGGAGACCTAGTGAATGACCTACAGAGAGCTGGGACCACAGTAACAAAGGCTACTACCAGTAACACAATGCGCCGCCAGGGACTCAAATCCTGCACTGCCAGACGTGTCCCCCTGCTGAAGCCAGTACACGTCCAGGCCCGTCTGCGTTTCGCTAGAGAGTATTTGGATGATCCAGAAGAGGACTGTGAGAATGTGTTATGGTCAGATGAAACCAAAATAGAACTTTTTGGTAGAAACACAGGTTCTCGTGTTCGGAGGAGAAGGAATACTGAATTGCATCCGAAGAACACCATACCCACTAGGGGTGCAACGGTTCAGTTAGCCCACAGTTCGGTTTGAACCTCGGTTTTGGGATCACGGTTTCGGTTCGGTTTCGGTTTGCGTTTTGCTTTTTTTTTTTTTTTTTTTAAACTGCCTTTATTTTGCTTTTAAAAAAATGAAATAAACACTTAAAATGTAAACATTTTTGACTGTTAAAATGCCTCTTAGCTCTTTGGCAAGTGTAGTGACTGACTACTGAAATACACAGTAGTAAAAAAGTTACTTGGCAAAGTAACTGGTGATCTTTCATGTTTTTTTTTCATTTAAAAAAAAAAAAAAAAAAAACATAGTAAGCTTTGCTATGTTTGGAGGTCATTTAATGTTGTGAATCAACCGATAAAGTTGATAAAATTGCTCCCGTTTTTGCCTTAGTTCCCTTCCGTCTACTTTCGACATGTGAAAATTTTATAACTGTTTCATCCTTTAAAGATGGACTCAAGTCAAGATTTTGCCGATTTAGGAGTATTTTGGATAAAAAGTTGCTAAGGTTCGCTCGGAAGGTTTACTACAACAGAGCCTTTCTGAGAAGTATACTGCTCTAAAATGGCGGCTGTTTACTAACGCTAGCGAGTGTCATTTCGCTTGTAGTTCTATATGCATGAGATATCTAGGCGTAGATTGTATGATGCCGGCCACGGTCAGGAAATTGGAGCCACCTAGCCTAGCATCGCGTTTGCTACAGCGTCTCAACAAGCACTCTTCCCTCTCCGTGTCTGACTTTTCTCGTGTCATTCAAGTATTAACGAACATTGGCTCCTTGCAGAAACGGTGACCAAATCCGAACGGATGAAAAAAAACAAAAACGCAATGCACGAAAAACGTGCAGATTTTGAATGTAACGGACGGCGTACACATTTAAAAACCAGTGCTCACGTGTACAAATTACGACGAGACCGTACAACTTGACAGGTATGAATTATAGTGGACCGTCACAGTTAGGTAGTAGCACTCTGTAGCACGGGACGTCCAACTATCAGCGGTCAGGGCGAAACTATGTGCTTTCGTGAAATCATCTTCAATGGCTTTGCGTGCCATTTCTTAAATGTCGGGGATTATGTTGTGGGCGAAATATGTCCGCGAGGGAACAATATAACGCGGGTCAAGCGTTGCAATTAAATTAACGAAGCCCGCATCTTCAACCACGGAATATGGTTGCATGTCTTTTGCAATGCAAATCCCCACTGCGTGGGTTGTTTCTTGTGTTTTTCTGACCTGATATTGTAAGGCTTTTGGAACGCCTCTTCTATTGACCCGTGTGTTTTCACTGGTGTCATCTTCGGGGTTGTCCTGCTCTGAGAAAACGATGTCTGTGGGTGATGCCGGCTGAAGTGCTGTTAGAAGTCTTGCCGTTAGCATAGGGAACAAGCGCTGAGCAATGCTTGCAAATTGTTTTATGTTTTTTTCAATATTTTCTCTCAGTCTGCATTGTAGTCCACGGGGAAACCGAAATGTTGCCACACCGCAGATTTGAAAAAAGCCGGTGCTTCCTCAAAATTCGGTCTGTCGACTCCTCCGCTCGCCATAACTTTTTTTGTTTTCTTTCTTGTTTCACTTTCACCTCGCTCGTAAGCGAGAGAGGGCGTTACTCGGCTCCTATTACACAGGTGCTTGACAGCGATTGGACATTTACTCGTGGAGCGGGAATTTCTCCACAGCTGCGCTTCACGTCACACACAGGCACACAGAGTTTGACCAATTCATTCCACAAGCGTTCGGAATAAATTACTGTAATTGCAAACCCAAAAAGGTGCGGTTCATAAAGGCGTATTGAACCGAACAGGGCGAACCGTTCGGTTCGGTTTTGAACCGCGAACCGTTGCACTGCTAATACCCACTAGGAAACATGGGGGTGGAAACATCATGCTTTGGGGCTGTTTATCTGCAAAGGGACCAGGACGACTGATCTGTGTAAAGGAAAGAATGAATGGGGCCATGTATGGGGAGATTTTGAGTGAAAATCTCCTTCCATCAGCAAGGGCATTGAAGATGAGACGTGGCTGGGTCTTTCAGCATGAAAATGATCCCAAACACACAGCCAGGGCAACAAAGGAGTGGCTTCGTAAGAAGCATTTCAAGGTCCTGTAGTGGCCTTGCCAGTCTCCAGATATCAACCTCATAGAAAATCCTTGGAGGGAGTTGAAAGCCTATGTTGCCCAACGACAGCCCCAAAACATCACTGCTCTAGAGGAGATCTGCATGGAGGAACGGGCCAAAATACCAGCAACAGTGTGTGAAAAGCTTGTGAAGAGTTACAGAAAACGTTTGGCCTCCGTTATTGCCAACAAAGGGTACATAACAAAGTATTGAGATAAACTTTTAGTATTGACCAAATATGTTATTTTCCACCACGATTTGCAAATAAATTATTTAAAAATCAAACAATGCGATTTTCTGGGTTTTTTCCACATCCTGTCTCTCATTGTTGAGGTTTACCCATGTTAACAATTACAGGCCTCTCTAATATTTTCAAGTGGGAGAACTTGCACAATTAGTGGTTGAGTAAATGCCCCACTGTATGTGTGTGTGTGTGTGTGTGTGCGTGCGCGTGTGTGTGTGTATACATATATATATATATATATGTGTGTGTGTGTGTGTTAGAAAAAAATATTTTTTAAAAATGATTTTTTTCTTTTATTTATTTATTTTATTTTTTTGATTGAAGCAACTTTTTTGGGGGGGGTTTGAATGATTTAGACACAAATGACCTAATCATAATATGGCCCAAACACAAAAAGGATTGCTTCAATCAAAGAAAACTTTTTTAATGAAAAATAAATGTTCAAATGCAAATTTTTCAATCGCAAATATTTTTTTGCATTCAAAAACTTTTTCTATGATTGAAATTCTTCTTATTTTGATAGAAGTGAAGAAACCTATTTTTTGATTGATTAGTAAAGACAAAAATGTCCTAGCAAAAATGTGGCCCAAACACAAATTAACATTACTTCAATCCAAAAAAATAAATAAATAAAACAAAATAAAATAAATTAAAAAAAAATAACTTTCACATGCATTCCTTGTTTTTTTTTTTTTTTAGTTTCAAATTTATTTTGGCATTCAAACACTTTTTTTTTTTGATTGAAGTGACTTTTTTTTTTTTGGTTGAAAATATATATTTTGATTGAAGCAACTTTTTTTTAAAATTGAAAATAAAGACACAAATCTACCTCCATATGGCTCTGCACAGGGGATACAATTTTGACTAGGGTAACTACATTGGCTTGACACCGGCGGGCATACCATATTCAATGGATGGCGATCTTGGCGAAAAGTATAGCTGTCCTAAGCAGCCTGATTTAGAATTCCCCTCAAGAATGATGGGAAACCAAAAAACGCTCATTGTCAACTATTATTATAAATATTCTTGTAAGTTAATTTTTTTGCTGACACTGCGTTTCGGGGTCATCAACATGTTGTGCCCCCCCAGCCCCAAAAATCAAACTCTGCCTATGGTTAAGATTAAGATGTAACAGAGTAGGTGGAAGGTGAACATCTCATCTTAATAATGAAGTAAACCTTTACCATCAGCGTAACTCTACCTGAAATGAAAGTAACAAGGGAAATTTCTTTAACACACATGGGAGGAAAATCCTCCTCCTGTTCTTGGAAAGTTTAAGGCATACAGCATGCTCAAGCCCACCTCAGCTCTCCGGTTAGAGCACGTTACGCAACATTAAGGTGTTCAGTCTTTCCATTTTCCTGCCCAGAAGTACACTGATGCCACCAAGTTCAAAAGTAATCGGAAAAGCAGATAATACCAATGGTCGGCTTCAACAACCAAAGGCTGAGAGTCAAACTTTGAGAGCCACTAAACACTGCCTTGTTTATGGATTATGCTTGTTATTTATAGATTTAAATTTCCGCCGTATCCATTTGAAAGTGTGGAAGTGACTGAAAATGTGTGACAGGGTGCCAAATTTAGCACAAGGGAGCAAAATGGAGAAAAACATGACTTCACAAAGACTGTACATAAAAGTGTATTTAAACTTCAAGGAGCACTATGTAAGATTTGCACTTTGATTATTCATTAAATGGCCCTAATATTTCAATAAACATTAAAGAAACTTGTTTTTTTCTGGAAATAGTTCCACTAACACATTTCTCAATGGTTAAACCGAGATTTTCCCATATTAAAAGTTGACTGTCAGATTGTTTTGATTCTGTGTTTACAACAGATGTCCCGCCCTCCACCAATCAGCCAATATATGACATCAGTTCTTAGTCTTTGTCCAGGTTGCCACAGCTCTTTACGTAAGCTACAGTTGCTACCACTTTTACAGTCAGAATTAAGGATGCAGTCTACCAATAGAGCAAAAACACCTCGTTCTGAATGTCGGATGAGTCGTGACAAATTCAGAAACAAAACCAGGACTGGAGGTGCCTTTGATCAATGGAGACAACAACCAACGGCTATTTTCACTACTTTTACCAGCCTTGATAGCACCCAAAGCTCGCTAAAAACGCCAATGGAGCATCATATTCCTCCTACACTGTTGCTTCCCAGGTTGAGGTGTGCCAAGCCCCCCCTACGCATCATGCGCACAGGTGATGTACTTTTGACATTTTCAATAATACTTTCAAGTAAATTGAAATTTGGAATACGAACAGAGTTGGCATAATCGTGCTACGGTGTTTAGCATGTTGATCCATTGAACCGGGCAAAGATAGCGTCTTTTTATGCGTTTGTATATGTTGGTTGGTAATTGTCTTACGCAATTTTACGGGTTCGCGATGAGTCAGCAACAAGCACACTTTTGCTCAATAGACAATGTTTATTGATGATTATTGCAGAGTTCAAAATGTTTATTGAGTACAATCCCACACAAAGGCAACCAAACAAATATCAAAACAAGCATAACAAGTGGTAACGATAAGAGTCAGAGTCAGAAGAGGAATAAAGCCAAGCGATTTGTACGTCATCCGTTGGCAGACTCTGACTGATCGGGGCGTTGGCTCTCCGCCCTTTTGTCACGGTAAGAGTTCTTTTTATTCTTAGAGGAATATTTGTGCTTAGACGGTAGCGCGGGGATATTAGAAGTGACAATCTAGATCTAGCGTTATCGTTACCACTTGTTATGCTTGATTTGATATTTGTTTGCTTGCGTTTGTGTGGGATTGTACTCAATAAACATTTTGAACTCTGCAATAATCATCAATAAACGTTGTCTATTGAGCAAAAGTGTGCTTGTTGCTGACTCACCGCATACCCGTAAAATTTCGTAAGACTAATTTAAATTAAAACGGATGGAGGCATATTCGTCCTGGTTGATGCTGTCAATGCATTAGTAAATGAATTAGGTCTGCAGCTATGGAATATTTTAGTAATTGAGTATTCGACTGAAAATTCTATCGATTAATCGAGTAATCGGACAAAACATTGTATTAGGTAAAGAGAAATTATAAATATACATGAGAAAACAAGACATTTCACCTAGTATTGAACCATTTTCAGACAATCAATGTTGTTCAATGTACATTGTTGAAAAAAGCCAACAATTGCATCTCAGATGCGACTAGGGGGAAAAAAAAAAAAAAAAAAAAAAAAATCACGGCTTTCACTCAAAAAACTCCTAGATGATATATATCCAAAAAAAAAAAAAAAATCTGATTTCTTACCTAAAATTGTTATTTCACTTACACACATCACTTAAAAGTGTTTTTCCCCATGTGTTTCAATTGAATTTCCATTTATGTCAAGCTATTTTTAAGTTCTAGTTAAGTTTTAAATTAGTCTAAATTGTAAATCCGGACAGGATTTTGAGTTTTTGCAGTGTTCAAAATAAATGTATGATACCTGCTGTATTGGAGCACATTAGCCACCAGTGCTACTTGGTGTTTTATACAGCAATGACTACTGAGCTAAAATTGACAGTTAGCTTTATCATGTTTTCATTTTACACCCTAATCACTCTACAGCGCTATGTTTCACAGATTGAATAAAGCCAGTATGTAAGAAATGTTAGCCACGCATCGACAGTGGTCTTAATAGAAACCTAGCCCTCCGCAGGGCTAACGTTAAGTACGTGAGCGAGTGACAGTAACGTTAATCTTATTAGCGCTGAGAAGTGTACTGCTTCAAGATGGCAGCTGTTTACTAACACCGCTTTTTTCACATCTAGTTCAACATACATGTGATATCTATGAGACGCATCAGATGCTACCTGCTACCACCGCATCATGCGGGCTAGTTTTAGCAACGACGGCGTAGTTTGTTGCGGCTGTCGGCTGCAGAAAGGCTTTTTATATTCTTTTTATTACATGACATCATCGCGTTGTGCCGCATTAAAAGTAGTCCGGGCAAAACGTGATGCTTAGAGCTGGCAAAATTAAACGATTCCTCGAGGTGAATAAAATTACTCGGATCAGTTTTTAAACTCGAGTTGCTCTAGTATTCGTTTCAGCTCTATTTGTATTATTTCTATTTTTAGTTTCACTCTTCAAATGTTGGTGTCATAACGACGGCCAAAATAAAGTCAGCAAATTATACGGACCTCCAGCATCGTCATTTGGGAGTTTAGCTCGCTGTATAGCTAGGACCGAGCCGTAGCGTCCTGGTAAGGACAGTACAGTGGTACCTCTACATACGAATTTAATTCGTTCCAGGACCTTGTTTGTAAGTCGAAATGGTCGTATGTCGAGCAGGATTTTCCCATAGGAATACATTATAATTCCATTAATTCGTTCCAAAGCCTGAAAACATACACTAAATTCTTAATAAATACTGCTGGCACTGTTACAAATGGCAATTAAACATAGAAAAACAAATAAGTTATAAATAAATAAGTCAGAATAATATAATAATAAGAAGAATAATTAATAATTATTCCTGTAAATAATGTAACGAATTGGATTCTAATATGGCGGACACTTTTTACTGTCCCTGAACGCACCGCGAAGCTGACGTCACGGTGAGATAGGTCGGTGCGGTAGAGATAATACTTTCGTTTTCTTGAGAGCAGTCAACTGCTTAAGACAATGGGCGTTTTGTGTTGGATAAGTTCTTAAATAAATGATAAAAACGTGACGAAGCTGGCGATTTCCTTGGCAATGTTACCACAATAATAATTGTCACCTTAACTTATAAATAGTGGCGAACGGTGGTCGGAAGAGGACCATGGAACTGTATTGTTGAGCCAGTTCAGGGACGCGCACACCAAGCTCATATTTTTCTATAACTTGCATCTTCATTTCAAAGGTAAGCATCACTTTTTTCCTTGTTTCTCCAACTGTATCAACTTTTTTTGAAAACTGTGTTGATTTCTCACACAAGAAAATCCACCGTGCGTTCGTTTGCAGTGCTGTCATGTCGTCGTATTTCGAGCAACTCGTCGGATGTAGAAACAAATGGCGGCTCAAATTTTACGTCGGATGTCGAAAAGATCGTGTGTCGAAGTGATCGTATGTAGAGGTACCACTGTATATTCCCATTTTGTTGTTCATGCATCATGTAATATTATCATACTTTACACTTATTCAGCATGTTGTTCTCTATTGTATTTTTATATTAAATTGCCTTTCAAGATGACATATCTGTTCTATGTGTTAGATTTTATCAAGTAAATTTCCCCAAAAAATGCGGCTTATACGCCGGAACGACTTATAGCATAAAAAAAAATACAATACTTCCTCTGGATCGACAATATCATTCGAAAAATCCACACTTGAACCAGAATCACTGTATATCGCTTCCTGCTCCTTTGTGCTCAATGCTAAATACTTCACCCAGTGATGTCATCACCAAGATGGAGGCACCGGAGCACTATGATAACAGGGGGAGCTAAACGGCAGCTTTACAGACCCATTTCTTTTTATATATAGTTCAAGCGTCTCAAAATACAATTTTAATTCCAATAATAATGCTATTTAAAATTTTAGTTTAGGTGTCAGATACTGTGGTATTGATGCAGATGCTCAATCGTTATTTTAACCAGCAGCTACAAATTCCTTCTGGTCCCATCAACAGGCCTACACCAAGCACCGATTTCCCCAAATGGTAGAACACGCACACTATGACAGTTTATGAAAAATGTAGCTGTGTGTTCCCTTGCATGCCTGAGAGTTGCACGCTCACTTGGTACAGGAAGACCAAGCGTCCAGTGGTTGGCTGCTTCTTGCACACCAACTGGAGACTAATCGAGGCAATGGATCACACAGGCAGGCATAAAGTACTCCCCTCTGCAGTGAGTGAAATGATTCATCTCCTAATTCATCTCATGTTATTTTCCTGTGAGTAGATCCAGATTTACTGTCGATCCAGATTCAAACCAGAGCAAAGAAATGAAACATTATGAGTGAGAATGCATTATCCGTCTGGTTTCAACACGCTAGGGAACGAGTACCGTTGGGGCATGCTGACACACCAGTGTCTTATCAGGTAACTACAAAAACACCCCCAACCCCACCCACTGAATTTGTATATGCGTGGAACAAAAGCCCCTTGTTAAATATTTCAGATATATGAAAGGGTTGGATGGTGAAATGATTTCAGCAAGTGTTATGGTCCAAATTGAGGTATCAACAACCTAAATACATACTGTACATTATTTATATTGTATGTGGAGCCTCAAAATCTGACCCTGGGATTACACCGGGTACGAAACGCTTGTGTGCGGCGGATTTCTCTTGACAAGGCCATTTTATAAGAGATCACCACGACACAATGAATGAGATCGGATGTGTATACAAACACCCACACTGTGTACAAACCATTGTTCCCTAAATGCCCTCCCAAGTGACAAAAATAAGTAATTCGGCAGTGCTCTTTCAGTCAATCAGTCAAACTATCTGCCACCAGCTCATCACCTCAGTTCCACCTTCGTCACTCTCCTCGGCACGTCCTCTCTTTAAGGATTGACACATCGTTGAGCTGGTTAGCGGTAGTGTGAGTGGACATTCATTGTGTGTGTGTTCTCAACAGCGTGAGCCGATTTGAGTGGACTGACTCAATGAAGCATTTCTACATTATTCTTGTTTAAAAATAATTCAGTTGGACAGTAAGATGTTTAAAACAATTTTATTTCTAATTTATGTTTTCATTATTTCAATCATTTTCAGAGCCATATATCCTCACTAGTAGAGCTGGGAATCTTTGGGCACCAAACGATTCGATTACGATTACGATTCAGAGGCTCCGATTCGATTATAAAACGATTATTGATGCACTCCTCTCCTTTTTTTTTTTCTTTCTTTTTTTTTTTTTTTAATGTTTTGTACATTAGTTCCATAATTGTTCAAAAATACTCTCAGGCTAAACCACACTACTATTTCAGTATCAAGTTAACATATAGCAGTAAACAAATATACAAAAATAACATTAAATAAAAAACTCCAGTCCCCATTCTGTATCAGCAGCTTTAAACTACATTCAATTAATTTAATGTTGTGAATCAACCATTAAATTTGTTAAAATTGCTCCCGTTATTCCATAATTTCCCTTTTGTCTACTTTCGACATGTGAAAGTTTTAAAACTATTGTAAAGATAGATTCAATTCAATATTTTACCGATTTAGGAGTATTTTAGATAAAAAGTTAATTAGGTTTGCTTGGAAGGTTCGCTACAACAGCCTTGCGGGGAAGTGTACTGCTTTAAGATGGCGGCCGTTTATAACTCCCGCATCTAGCTTTTTGTAGATGTGCTGCTAACACTACCAAATCTATATTGCATCTAGTCCTATATAAATGATATCCACCGTAACATTATACGGATGTACTTTTCTAGCAGCTTTTCGGCAGCAGTCAGGTATGTTGTTGTGTTTTTTTATCTCGTTGCATGAGTTGAGCTAGAGCCGTGAGTTGAGCATTGGCATTACCCGAGGGGGCGGGTAATGGGAAGCATGATGTTTAGCTACTCTCGCTCCGTTCTGTCCCGAAGACCGCGCGGCGTGCTGAGTGTTGTGTACTTCCGCTTTACTTCGCATATTTTAATAATCGGAATTTGGATGTTTGTGAATCGTTCTCGAATCTTCCACGGCCGAATCGCGAATAATCTAAGAATCTGAAATTTTGCACACCTCTACTCACTAGGGTCACAGGGGTGCTGGAGCCAATCCCAGCTAACTATGGACAGTAGGCGGGATACACCCTGAATCGGTTGCCAGCCAATCGCAGGGCACAAGGAGACGAACAGACATTCCCGCACACACTCATGCCTAGCGCTAATTTAAAGTGTTCGATCAGCCTACCATGCATGTTTTTGGGATACGGGGGGAAACCGGAGTACCCGGAGAAAACCCACGGAGGCATGGGGAGAACATGCAAATTCCACACAGGAAGGCCGAAGCCCAGGATTAAACCCTAGATCTCAGAACTGTGAAGCAGACGTGCCAACCACTGTCTCACCGTGCCACCTTCATTATATATTTTAAAACAAGAATAACGTAGAAAAATGTCTTTATTAAATGCTTCATTGAATGCGACCCCTCAAATTCACTCATGCTTTGATACTCGCGCAATGGGGTACCGCACGCTACATGTCACTTCCGCTCATTAATATTTATGATGTTAGCTTCTGTGGCGCTGCTGTTAGCTAAGGGGGGACAAGCGCTCGTTTCTCCCTAATAGAAAATGAATGGGAATAGCGTACAAAGGAGATGTTTACAGAGCTAAACCTACCAATTCTGTCCGAAAATGATGTCCCTGGTGCCAAATTCACACGTAAAGATGTGGGAGAACATATAAATGTTCAGTTAAAGAGATGGCTTGAGTGTCGACAGCTTAAAAAGACGGAAAAAAACGAGCAGACCTAAGCTTACCCTTAGCTTTTTTTATCGACACCTTTTTCTTACGCCACTGACAATGACATTCTCCTGTTCCACCAATCCATCTTTTACCACCATAGGCCCCATCTTTCTTATACATTATATCCTCTGGTTGTCTTACGTCTCTGACCGTTCTTTTGGGGGACATTGCTGTTTTGTGTAGCGATCGCAAATGCTACTAGTTGACAGCCAACGAACATTTTGTCATTAATAACAAATCTTAATTCTATTAATTTATTTATACTTCCCCCTTACTAAAGTTGTTTCTTTACAACAGAAAAGGTAACAACGGTGGCAGTCAGATACCACTTTTAAATTTTTTTTTCTCCAGGTCGTTCATTGTCAGACAGAAGCAGCACGACAAAACGCTACGCTAAAAAAAAATAAGTCAAAATATCAAAATGGCTTACCTCTTGGCCCAAAGAAAAATGTTTACCGCATATGAAATGTGAACGGCTTCACTTTGCTGGCGTTAAACTGTTCTTTTAGATGTCCGCGCCATAGTAAGTAGCTGCAGTCTTCACATTTTTTCCTCCGAGTTTTTTGTTCCGGGAGAGTATGAAGAACACATCCTTTATATGTCGTAATGTTTAGAGTCGTTTCTACAAGTTCCATAGTAGCAGTGAATAATCGGCATGTCAGTTTTTGAACGATTACCGGAGAAAGAAGGCCAAAAAATAATGGTTTGCATGCGAGGGTGTGTATATAATGTCCGACTTCCGCTTTACGACGCGACGTCACGGTCTAAAAATAGCCTGTGTGCGGTACGCCATTATTGTGGTAACATCGCCAAAGAAATCGGCAGCTTAGTCAAGTTTTCAATCATTTATTTCAGAACTTGTGCAACACAACACGCCAACTGTCCGCCGCAGTTTACGCCAACAACAACAGGACGTTAAACGAGAAAGTAAACTCTCTATCGCACTTATCTCACTGTCACGTCAGCCAAGCGGTGCGTTCAGGTACAGCACGCAAAACACACTCGCCAAATTAGAACTCAATTTGTTACATTATTACAGGAATTATTATTATTATTGTTGTTATCATTCCAATGTTTATTTATAATTTCTTTATTTTGCTAAGTGTAATTGCCATTTGTAAAGGTTCCTCCAGTACTTATTAAGCATTTAATGTAGGTTTTCGGGCTGTGGAAGGAATTCATGGAATTAGAATATATTCTTAAAAATCCTGCTCGACATACCGACCATTTCGACTTACAAACAAGGTCCTGGAACGAATTAACTTTGTATGTACAAAAATGACACCATAGCAGTGAAAAGCAAGAGAACGTTAAATTAACATTTCTCATATAGAAGCTACGATGGATTGTGCATACCAGGGGTGTGACAAAATATCGAAATGGTGATATATCGTGATACATTGTATCCCAAAAGTTTATCGATATGCTCCTGCCAAGAATTGAGATATCGTTTTGAAAGGTGTCAATGTCTGAAAACAAAAAAAAAATGAACCAATGAGTTGCTACCAAAATCTTCCACCATAATTGTATCTTAGTTAACTCTAAGGCTGCATTGACGATGCTCGACGCCCAATCCATTTAGACTGGGAACGTTCTTCAGTCGAAACCAGAGCATTCACAGTCATTCTGTCTGATTTTCAGGGCATTTACAGGTCACTTGCTGTTCATTTTAGGGCATTTACAGGTCATTTTCTGTTGAGTTTGAGTCACTGCCTATTCATTTGGGTGATTCCCAGGTCATTTCCTGTTCTGCAACTCAAAATAAACAGGAAGAGACTAGAGCAGAAACGAATACTCGAGCAACTCGAGTAACTCGAGTTTAAAAATTGATCCGAGTAATTTTATTCACCTCGAGTAATCGTTTATTTTGACAGCTCTAAGCATCACGTTTCTTTTAATGCGGGACAACGCGCTGACGTCACGTGCGTAGAGGAAAAAGCAATTAAAAAAATATAAAAAACATTTCCGCAGCCGACAGCCGCTCCAAACTACGCCGACGTTGCTAAAAACTAGCCCGCATGATGTTAAATTGGTAGCAGGTATCATCTGATGAGTCTCATAGAGATCACATGTATGTTGAACTAGATGCATTATGACAGACTCAGCCGCGTCTGGGCAGCGTTAATAAACAGCCGCCATCTTAAAGCAGTAGAGCGCTAAGCGCTAATAAAGAGCGCTAAGCGCTAATAAATAAGATTAACGTTACTGTCTGAGTCACTAGCTCACGTAACTTTAGCCCTGCGGAGGGCTAGGTTTCTATTAATTATGACCACTTTCGATGCGTGGCTAACGTGTCTTACATACAGGCGTTAACATAACATAGCTTTGTGGAGTGATAAGGGTGTAAAATAAAAACTCAATAATGCTAACTATCAATTTTAGCTTAGTAGTCATTGCTGGATAAAACACCAAGTAGCACTGGTCCCTAATGTGCTCCAATACAGCCTGTATCATACATTTATTTTGAACACTGCAAAAACTCAAAATCCTATCAGGACTTACAGTTTAGACTTAACTTAAAACTTAACTAGAACTTAAAAATGGCTTGACACAAATAGAAATTTAATTGAAACACGTGGGAAAAAATCTTTTAAGTGATGTGTGTTATCAAGCGTAACGACATTTTTAGGTATATATATATATATATATATATATATATATATATATGTATGTATATTTTTTTTAATAAGATCTAAAGGTTTTTTTGAGTGAAAGCAGTGAATTTGTCTTTTTTTTAAAATTCTAGTTACATCTGAGATGCAATTGTTGGCTGTTTTCAACAATATACATCGAAAATAAAGACATTGATTGACTGAAAATGGTTCAAGATTATATGAAATGTCTTGTTTTCTCATGTATATTTATGATTGCTCTTCACCTAAAAATATATTTGTTTTATCCGATTACTCGATTAACCGACAGAATTTTCAGTCGATTACTCAATTACTAAAATATTCGATAGCTGCAGCCCTAGAAGAGACCCATAAAATACCCCCAAATCAACAGGAAGTAACTGAAAATGAACAGGTAAATGGCCTTAAATGGCCCAAAATGACCTCATTGCCTGGCATTGGCTGCTACTGATGGCCATATACGTTCAATCCGTTTGAAGTAGAGATGCACGATAATATCGGTCACCGATAATTATCGGCCGATAATGGCAATTATGACATCACACAGATAATCCAGATAAAACGAAATTCAACCGATGATGCAATTCGATAATTATATACCGTATTTTTCGGACTATAAGTCGCGGTTTTTTTCATATTTTGGCTGGGGGTGCGACTTATACTCAGGAGCGACTTATGTGTGGAATTATTAACACATTATGATATAATTTCACATGTTATTTTGGTGTTTTGCAGTGACACTGATGGTTTTGTAAAGTTGTTAGCATGTTCTTATGCTATAGTTATCTAAATAACTCTTTATAGCTATGGCCACGTTCGTGTTCTGCCTTTGGCTGTGTATGTTCAATTGTATTATTGACTTTTTTATCTTGAAATGGATGCATTTAGTTTGTGGCGCTTTCACGCCCACGTGAGGGCGCACTCGCGCTTGTTTACGTGACACGCCAGAAGAAGACGGACAGCTACGTAGCTCTGAGTGAGTTGAGTGGGCGAGTTAGCTAGAGAGAATAGACGGCTGCGAACCTACTTTCATTGTTTATGCTTTTAAATCATCTCTACAGAGGCAACGCCTGCGTGTATCATCTTTTCTGTTGTTGTTGTGTGTTTTCCACCCGTGATCGGACACTTAGAGCCAGTTGTGTGGTTGTTTGAACGATGTGCTAATGATAGCGAACGCATGCTAACCTGTTACTTATTACTAATAGTACCTAATTATCATTTATTTACGTTGATGCGAACCTGTTTTCTATCGAGGACCAAATTGATTCAGCAAATTATACGGACGTCCAGCATTGTCTTTTGGGAGTTCGCTGTATAGCCACGACCGAGCCTTAACGTAGGACAGTATATTCACATTTCGTTGTTCATACACTGTACACTGTACATTTATTTAGCATGTTGTTCTCTATTGTATTTTTATATTAAATTGCCTTTCAAGATGACATGTCTGTTCTATGTGTTGGATTTTATCAAGTAAATTTCCCCCCAAAAATCGACTTATACTCCGGTGCGACTTGTATATGTTTTTTTTCTCTTCGTTGGGCATTTTATGGCTGGATCGACTTATACTCAGGAGCGACTTGTAGTCCGAAAAATACGGTACTTGATTTTGCCTCCAAATGTGCGCAATCAACAGTTTTGTCCAATTCTGCTAGTTTTAAGGAGGTGTTTTTGCAGTGTAGTAATGTGATATATGTTAAGAATGGCTTACTTTTAAAGGCATTTTTGTGCAACTTAGGTGTTTACTCTCTAAGTAATTGTTGCCAAAAGCTTACCATTACACAACATCATTGCCATTGTTTAGTTGTTGGAATTTACTACTTGTTCACATTTGGTGTGGAAAAAAATAGCAATAAATTACATTGTTGCACAGTAACATTTGATCTTTGTATACTTTAAAATTTTACATATATATTTGAATAGAATTATCTGCGTGACATTATCGGTTATCGGGTGGAAGGGCCAGGAAATTATCGGTTATCGATATCGGTTGAAAAATGCATTATCGTGCATCACTAGTTTGAAGTGAGAGGGATGGCAGCGAATGAACATTTGTTCATATGGATTGGACGTCCACTAGTGATGAACTCATTCCAATTCACAGCAGAAGCTTGTTTTTCTTGTTTATTAGTTTTTTGTAGGATATCCTAGAATGACTTCCTGACCAATGTATCGATAATCATTGTATCGCCATATCGTCAGGATCATCGTTATCGTGAGCTTTGTATCGCAAATCGTATCGTATCGTGATGTACCAAAAGGTTCCCACTCCTAGTCTTAAGCTCTGTGTCCAGCAGAAATGTTGTCATGCACTTAATTACCTATTTAAAGAATGCTATGTCGCAGTGAACGTGGAAGTAGTTTTTACAACACCCTACTGTTGCTTTCCTAGGTTCTGCCTAAAAGTAAGAGTGGATAAACTGTGTCTTTTGCATCTTGCAAATTTGCAGGATCTCAATGAAAAAGAAAGGAGTCTACATAGACATCCTTTCAAGTGAAAGAGACAGAGGATGCGTCTATGACCGGCAAAACTCACATTTCCTCTCTGAGGTTTCACATTCCTGGGATTCCGTCTTAAGACTACTGCAAACCATTTAAAACCATTCCCCATCTGGAGGAAAGGGGGGGGGGGGTCTCCGCCGCACTAAAAGGACGGGCTTAAAGTGTGTAGATCTTATTACTCTGCTTTATTGTAATGCACTGGGTGAGAAGTAGTAAATCACTGGGACCTGTCATTCATGTGGAATACAGTACAGGCAACATATATTGCCACACGTGCCATGTTTAGGGATCCATTGGGCAGTCTAGTTAATACAGATGGCAACAGTAACTCTGTTCCACCACCACGTGCATGTTGGCCACAACATTAGGTACCCATGAGTTTGCATCTACCTCAACGAGAGTGACTGCAGCTCCTGACGTGACTCACTAGGTACACATCTATTTTTACATTACATATGGTTAAGACTTCATTAAGCTGCGAGTCATGTCAACTGAGGAAAAAACTGAAAATATTTGGACATGATGCACATCGTCAGCGTTAGGGGCTTGTGCTGCCCTCTAAGGGATCAACATCAAGTGTTAACAAGTGGCAAGTCAATTGCAACCATGACCAGTGTTGTTGATAACGGCGTTACAAGATAACGGCGTTACTAACGGCGTTATTTTTTTCAGTCGTGAGTAATCTAATTAATTACTTTTCTCATCTTGGCAACGCCGTTACCGTTACTGAGAATGGATAGGCGTGCGTGGAATGACGCGAGAAAGGTCTAAGGGAGACTGACTCACCGAGACGACATGCAGAGCAGGAGTGGGGACACAAAAAGTTGTGACGCCGAGCAAACGCGATGCTAGGTGGCTCCAATAATACCCGACTGTAGCTGATAGCCTACAAATTACGCCCACATGATATGGTAGATATGTTAGACATCACATAGATATAGAACTAGATGCGACATGACAGACACGGTGGCATTAACAATGTGTACAGTATAGGAACTAGATGCGTTAGTAAACAGCCGCAATCTTAAAGCAGTAGACTTCTTAGGAAGGCTCCGTTGCAGAGAACCTTCCTAGCGAATTAACTTTTTATCTAAAATACTCCTAAATCAGCAAAATCTTGACTTGAATCTATCTTTAAATGATGAAACAGTTTTAAAACCTCCACATGTCAAAAGTAGACAGAAGGGAACTAATGCAATAATGGTAGCAATTTTAACAACTTTTAACAGTTGATTCAGGGTAAAAGGTAAATTAGGGTATTTAGTGCCTTTCACTGTTAGCATTCTGTCGAGGCAGCGAGGCTATATTGTTGACCGCCGTGGCAGACTGCGCTCAAATAGCATGGTAATACACGTGACCCCCCCCCCCCCCCCCAACATGAGATGTGATGTCACTCAAGAGCAATATTTTCTATTCAAATGCTCTTAATACATGACTACAGTATTCTTTATTCTACATACATTATGAGGCAACAACAAAATATAAACGCACAGGCATTAAGGAAACTAATTTTAATCAGATTACTGGCTTGGAAAAATGAATGCGTTAGATTGCTCGTTACTAGGGATGGGAATTGATACGATTTTTACGATTCCAATTCTATTATCGATAGAGGTGGGAATCTTTGGGCACCTAACAATGATTACGATTCAGAGGCTACGAGTCGATTATAAATTGATTATTGATGACACCCCCCCGCTATTACCTGCTAATGTTTTGTACATTAGTTACAAAAACTGTAAAAAATAAAAAAATAAAAAAGCCTCGCAGGCTTAAATAAACGACTATTTTAGTATCAAGTTAACAGTTAAAAACAGTAAATAATATACTCAAATCCCCATTCTGTATCAGCAGCTTTAAACTACATTCAATTCATTTAATGTTGTCATTCAACCGTTAAAGTTGTTAAAATTGCTCCTGTTATTTCATAATTTCCCTTTTGTCAACTTTCGACATGTGAAAGTTTTAAAACTATTTTAAAGATAGATTCAAGTCAATATTTTACCGATTTAGGAGTATTTTAGATAAAAAGTTAATTAGGTTCGCTTGGAAGGTTCGCTACAACAGCCTTGCAGGGAAGTCTACTGCCTTAAGATGGCGGCCGTTTACTAACAACCGCATTAGCTTTCTCTACATGTGCTGCTATCGCCACCGAGTCTATTCTACATCTAGTCCTATATAAATCTACACATCTAGTCCTAAATAAATATGATATCTACCTTCACATTATGTATTGTGGACGCACTTTGTAGCAGCTTTCGGCAGCAGTCAGGTATGTTGTTGTTGTTTTTTATATCGCGGCATGAGTTGAGCTAGAGCCATGAGTCGAGCATTGGCATTACCCGAGGGGCCGGGTAATGACAAGCATGATGTTTAGCTACTCTCGCTCTGTTCCTCATTGCGTCCCGAAGACCTCGCGGCGCGCTGAGTGTGTTTTACTTCCACTTTACTTGACATATTTCAATAATCGGAATTTGGATGTTTGTGAATCGTTCTCGAATCTTCCACGCGAATAATCTAAGAATCGGAAATTTCGCACACCTCTAATTATCAATATTGCTTAACGATTCTTTATCGATTCTCTTATGGATTCTAATTTGGGGAAAAAGAACAACAAACGTTTTGATTGGCATCGAGTTTGCTTAATCAGAAGTCACAACCTTACAAACTCACAACGAGGTCAAAAGAGGCCTAAAGCCTCAATGTTAACTGTGGCAATAGGTGGCAAATGCACAAGAATGTGTAACATTTTACTGAAACAGTTTTTTTAATAGAAATAAAAAATATTGATATATATATTGGCATATAGGTCGTTGTTCTGCCTTTGTTCTGACTTTTTCCTGTGAGAGCCACATAACTTTTCCCTTCTCTGATGAGGGGCCGGGGTCAGTTTAACAGAAAAAGTGTGACGATTGCAGGAGTGCCTAAATGTAAAAAATTATTGTTTTTCAGAAAGCCACAATCAAATAACCCTTTCTGGATTCTTCACCGAACAAAAGTAAATAAAATAAAAATAATAACATAATAATAATAAATAATAATAACACTATTAATTAAGTAGATAATAACCAAATAACCCTGTTCTTCACAGAAAAAGGCCAGGAAATCCTCGTGAAGTGAAGACACACTTTCGAGCGTTTGAACCTACTTGCTGTCATTGTTATGTTTACGGCTGCAATGCTCGTGCTAAACCATTGTAACCTTTCATTTTCACCCTCTTTCTTGGTGAAGTGTAGGCAAACTTTGGAGCGAGTGGTTCTTGGCGCCATGCTAGTTTGATGCGTCTGGACAACAAGACATGTCACGACGCAATATGCGTCTTTAGGAATCGTTAAAGGGATCGTTAAGGCTTTTTCATTGTGATGTCGAGGCCTCTAAACACTAGGAACCGGTTTGGAATTGGAATCGGATTTCGATTCCCATCCATACTCACCACTGTCTTGCTTCCTTTTCTCCTCTTATGCTTTTTTTCCCCCCCTTTCTTTGTCACTTCCAGAAGGATAACCTCTTCATTTTGGATATACGCCAATTTAACCCTTTAACACCGAATGTATCGGCAGCGACGCGTTTACGCATATCGTCTTTGAAGCTTCGTCACGCTGTAATTACGTCACCCACGTGCCGCTGGTTGGTCTCATTTGAAAGTGCGGAAGTTGATGTCCACACCAGTTTTTATTTTAAGTCAATCGACCAAGAAAAACGGGAGATAATGTCATTTTAATTTTATATTTTTATTGCACTCATAAATATGCATTAAAACGCTGCATGGACCATGTATCAATCTCCATAATTTGTCCTTTTTCAAAACCGAAAGCAGCACAAAAGACTACATATCCCAAGAGCCGTTGTGATGTCAAGAAGGAGGAACCGAATGTAATATTTTTTTATTAATTTCCGAGCGAGGCGCCAACTAATGAAAGCGAGGCATGCGAAGCAAACAACGCCCGGTTTGTTTGAGCGAGCGCCTTTGAAACGTGCAGAATGAATCTAAAACTACATTTAGCGCAAGATAATGCATTATTTCATTAACTCAAGGAAGAAGATGAGCCGTATTTGTCGTTTTCTTTGGATGAGTCGCCGTCTCGGCGAGTAGAAGTAACAGCAGCGCGCAAACGGCGAAAGAATAGGCTGCGTGACATTGTGTGTGACGCAGCTCCGTGACCTGTTCAAGAAGCTTTATTGAGTGCGCCAAAAAAAAAAAAAAAAAAAAAAAAAACTACTGGGTCGCATGCCTGAAAAATTGTCGAAAAATTGCAATTGAACTGAACTACTTGTCAATATTTTCGAAAACTTTTTTCAATGTTATATATATTTTTTCTTCACTATAATCTTTTCAATTTTATGTTGATGTGTGTTCGAGAAGCTTGATTGCATGTACATATATACTTTTGATAAGGTGCTGGGTACAACACCTAACTTCAAAAAAAGAGATATCCTCCAAACCCTTTGTGTGTTAGATGATATATATAATCTTTTTTTTCACTATTTTGCACTGTATATAACCTGTTTTGACCATAGTATGTGTAAAGGCCAAAAATGCCTATGACCATACCTGCTGTTTGTGTTGAATTGTCAAACATAAAACTATTCAATCTTATTTTTTTTTCTATTGAATGTTTATCCTAACAAGTTGAATAACTATCATCAAGCTTCAAAACGGTTGGTCGAGCATATTTGGTTGTCAATGGGACATCAACATTACAAATTTTGAAAAAAGATTTTGGGATTTTTTGTCTTTTTGGGTCCAAAATAGGGATTATAATTGGTCAGTGAAGAAAACAACAGTTTGGACATGAAGTTCAAGGTGTCCTGAAAAAAGGGACCCAACTTGGCCATCGTAAACATTTTTTTCTTTGAAATATAAAGGCAACATCAAATGCATGCAAATTCAGCCAAAATAGGCTTAGGTGTTAAAGGGTTTTTAACTCATTTGCTCCCAGAACCGTATAAATACGTTCTATTTCCAAATGCTTCAGTGTCCCGATTACGTATTTATACGTCTTTTGCGTTTTTTTGTACAAGAAGCATCTAGAGCTTCCGATCTATCGCCAAAACAAAAAACAAGCCTCAAAACCCATTTTAAAGCAATAAAACTGGCCACTGGAGGGCAGTAGCGCATTTGTTAAGAGCCCACAACTCAATTCAAACAGTACAACTTTATTAGGGAAGTTAGCAGAGCCCCTCCGCAGCTTGCTGGTCACGTCCACCGCACGCTCGAGGGTCCTGCACGGAAACGCGCACGGCCAAACCAGTTCCCCCCCAGGAACATAAGTTCCCCTGGTGAACGAGACAGTGGTCACCACAAAAAAAAGACTTAAAAAAAATCCATCTTTACGAGACAGTCGGCAATGAGGGAAAAGTTTAACCGCTGTCGCAGCCACCAAACGTCATCTCTCAGTTAGGTAAGTGTGAATAAATTGTTACTTTGCTATGAAAAGCTCTATTTGGCTTGTTGTTCATGTTATTTTGTAAAAGGAAAACATTCAGATATTTGGGATGTCACTGAAGCAAAAAATAGCCGTGTTAAAGTCAAAATTATGTTTGAAATTTTTGCGTTTACAAAAAGCTCATTTTCTCCGTTTTTTCATCAGAAATGGGAAAAATGCTCAAATTAAGCTATTTTCTAATGCTGATTTCTAAAGAATGAAATAACGTATGAACTTACTTTTTTTTCTGCTGAAAGAAGAGAGTCTAATCTTTATTTTGGTGGGTTCCATGTTTATATAGCAATAGAACAGAATTTTTTGTGGGCCGTGCAAAATCAGTCAAAATCCAGTAAAATGGCCGGGAGCGAAGGGGCTTGCTCCGGTGAAAATGGCTGGGAGTGAATGAGTTAAAAAAAAGCCAAATCGCCGCTCACTCTCACTCTGAGTCACGTGGGGGGGGGGGGGGGTTAGAGCGAGTGAAGGGGCCCCTTTAGGGAACTCAGACACAAGGCTTTCACTGACACTGTCGCACTTGTCGTTGCGACAGTGCAGTAAAGCTGCGTGTGCTAAATCTGTTGGTCCTCTGGGGGCCCCTGCTGGCTGGGGGCCCTAGGCAATTGCCTGGTTTGCCTAATGGGACGCGACGCCGCTGTAAAGAAGCATACATTTTCTTCTACGTCTTGAGATCAATATACAAATATCTTTCCTATATTTCCTTATTGCCTCTATCTACATGGACCTTTGCAATTCAACCAGCGATTGATTCATTCGATTATTTATAGGACAATCCCTAAACTGAACGTTTGTGGTTTGACAGCCAAAAGCGAACCTTGGTTATCGTTCGCATAGAGTTCAAAATAATATGTAGGTTGACTAAAAGCAGAAAACGCAGCAATCTACTTGTGCCACGCGCGCCACATCGCCAGCCAGCTGAGCACCAGCAGATGGGAGCTATGCTGGCTAGCGTGCTAACAATTCTTGCAGGAAAGGGGAAGGCTTTGGAGGGGGTTTAAATTCGCTTACCTGTCAACCGCAGCTTTACTGGGCCATTCCTCCGAACTCCTTGGTTAGACATTCCCTTCGGTGTTACTGATTAACAGAGTGTACGATACATTTGCCTCTTGATCAAAAGGTGTCTCCCAAGTCAGTCCCCCCTGTTAGCGTCGTATTAGCTTCTTGTGTCACCATAGCACATCACTGGCCCGTGCATGTTAATAGGACGGTGTCACGAAAGACTGCATGCCTGAAAATATTCATCCTCACGTGAAAAAGAAAGTAAGTCACAACGCTCCCAAATACCGTGCATGCCGCGAAAAACGTGAAATGGCAAAGGATTAAAAAAAAAAAAAAAATCAAGTGAAAGGTTCGTCGTCCATCCGATCTGGCGTCTACTGGGCTAGTGCGCTTCGTGATGAGTGAGTGGAGTAGTGCATAGCACATACAGGCACATAAAGCCTCCCGAGTTACGACAATATCCGGTTTGTAATATCAAAATAAAACCGAAGCCCATGTATTTATCTTGGTGGAGAAACTTTAGAAACTACCGGCCAAGCGCGACGGGGATATTACTTTGACAGGTATTTTATATTTCGCCCGAAATTAAGCCAACTTTATGCATCTGTTACTGTAAAAGTGGTCCGACAACAAAATTAGAAAACTGCATTTTCTGGTTAAAATCTATTTGTAGCATTTAACCATTTATACGGACAGTGACTATTTTTATGTTGAATAATTAAATAAATAAATAACTTGAAAACACAAAAAGACCTAGGGTCATACGGGGATTGTGGGTCATTGAGGCCACAATATTAACATTTGGTAGCTATGGCCCACAAAATGCCATGTCCACTTATGCGGACATCCATAGGCGGGTCTACTATTCAGGCGAACTAGGCGATCGCCCTAGGCCCCCAACCAGTAGGGGGCCACCAACCAGCTGCCCTTGCCCCAAAGAGCAAGGGCTTGGGCCACCGGAGCCAGCAGAACCCCCAACTATTCGTCATGTATAATTATGGCAGCATACCAAACAAACAAATAACAAAACAAAAAAGAAAGCCATTTGAATGCTGCATTTATATTATCCCCCACACACTTCAATGGACTGTTCCACGACAACGGACTGAGGGGCGGTTTACATGGTGACTCTCCGAGAAGACGAAAAATTTCAAATGTGCATTTACATGGTTTTGTTTTCGCCTTCCGTCTTCGCCGACACCATATGCACGCGAGGCAATTCCGCTACTCAGTCATTGCGTCTCCGTGTCGCAGAGTTGCCATGTAAACTGCCCCTGAGTATCAGTCGCTTAGCTTCATTTAGCGCCGTTTAGCTTCGTTTAGCTCCGTTTAGCATCGCTTAGCTCCGCTTAGCTGTTCATTAGCTTCACTTAGCTCTCCCGCGTTTTTCACGCAACTTAGCTCGCTATTTTTACAGCTCACTTGCTACTTTGCACGTCGGCTATCGTTTATTTCGACCACATGAGCGAACGTGCTCTCCATTAGAGCCAAAGTGCAGTGAGGGAGAAGTTGAGAACAGGCCGCTAATGCCTCTTTCAACTTTCTTCTTCTTCTTCACACCGAACATAAAATACACGACAGCACACCCTGTGGCGAAAAAATTCAGTACAGTTCCAATCATTCATACAATAACACTCAACAGCTGGTTAACAGCAATTGCTAACGAAATTTTTAAAAAATCTATTAGTGACACCGCTAATGAAGAATGTTTTTTTTTTACGGAGTGTAAAGCTTTTGGTTAGCGGTTTTGCGAACGTACCTCCGGTGAACATTTCAAAATAAAAGCACGTAATGTTTGTCATATAAATAATGATTTCTGGAGTTAATCAAACATACTTCAGAATTAATATGATAATATGTTGAGTAAATACTACAGAATACAGATTCTACACTAAGAATAGCTTTCAAATGACACTCTTTATGACAAATATGATTGGCAATGAATAATTATTATAATTATTATACTACTGTTATATACAGTAGTATACTATAATAATAATGCTAGAATTTTTTTTTAAGAATTGTTTTGAATAATGTTGGAAAGGCAAAGTCAGTGTTCTGAATCTGTTTACTTTCCATTCTTTTGCACTAGTAAATGCTATTAGCATTTAACCTCATTATTTGCAATTATTGTTATTTACATGATTATTTGTACTTTAATAAAGAGTTTAAGTGTTCCAAAATGATTTTGTGAATTAATAAGCGTCAACAAAAATTTCATTGCTAAATTAGTAAAAAAAAAAGAAAATTATTAGATTAGTCAACTAATCGTAAAACTAGTCGGCTGACTAATCAGGAGAAAATTTGTCGCTTAAGACATCCCTAGTGTACCGGAACATATTTCCTCTACACCAGTACTTCTCAAATAGTGGGGCGCGCCCCCCTGGGGGGGCGCAGAGCGATGCCCAGGGAGGCGCATGTGACCTCGGGGAACATGTTTTTTTTTTTGCCGTACTGGAATAAAGTGTACTTGCACATCCACTCAGTAGGTGGCAGTGGCGCTCTCATTTCAGAGTGCGCGCAGTATTTTTGAACTAAGGAAGAGCACTGAGCACACACAGACAACAGATATGAAGAGCAGTGTGCCACCGCCGTTTTCGAAAGCCGTTTTCCGACCGGACTCACTCACGCAGCGACCCACTGTCTTGTCCGGTTCTCACGTCGCCGCCCGAGAAGTGCCGTTTTCGGCTTGGGATCGTCACGACGACCGCCCTCAACTACGGTTCTACCTCGGCCGCCGTGAATGCGCTTTTTTCGTGCCGTTTGCCTTTTAGCTTTGACTTTTAATACAGTGGGTGATGATGAAAGACCACTGTTTACTGTGTCTAAAAATAATTATAGCAGACAGCCAGAAGCCAAATCAATTAAAACGCCACTTAAAGACATTAGACCCCAATCTCATTGTTAAGCCGCTTGATTTTTTCAGTGAAAACGTGCCGAATATTGCCAACAATCATCCTGCTTTGTCAGTGTTATATCAGTAAGCTAGTGAGCATTGTTAGCATGCTCATTGCAAAAATAACTCCACACCATTGCAAAGGAGGTAAATACTGTGAGCAGCAAAAATAAGAACTGTCCTGTCCAAGGACACTTTTTTTTTCTTTTACTCAGATTTGTTTTTTCGGTCAAATTTTTTGGCACATTGTCCTCATGAGTGAATGTTTCTAATCAATTTTAATTTGTTATTATTTACTGATTTTATGACATTTTATTTTTCTGTATCAAATGGTCAAAAATGTACCTTGAGTGTATTTTTAGTTTGGCTGTGATTTTTTTTAAAAATTCAGGCAAATTGATGCACGTCAAGTCTTCTCTGTTACAAACAAAACAATGTTAATAAAGTTATACTTTATTATAAGTTGATCTACGTTACTTTTTTTCTTTAATAGAAAAAAAAGGACACAATGTTAGGCAGATGCGTATTTATAATAGTAATTTTATAGACAAATGATACTATTTACATTGGCGGCAGAGAGTTTGGGGGGGCGCGAAACATTTACGTCTTCCTTGGGGGGGCGTGACAGAAAATAATTGAGAAGCACTGCTCTACACCCTTCTCACCTTTTTAATCCCTGACCCATGAAGAGGGCCCCTGGATATGTTCGCCTTAGGCCCCCAAATTGCCAAGTCCGCCACTGACATCGCTTCTCAATTATTATCACATATATATTTTTAATGATTAATCATTATTTTGTTTGATTTTTTTTATATTTTTTATCATTCATTCAGCTTCCCTACAGCTGATTTTTTAAAATGAATAAATAAAATTATATACAAATAAAATGCTAATGCACTTTGTTTATGGCCCCTAATAACACCCCTTTTCATAGTGTTTAACCATAAAATACTAATGAAAGAGAAACGCACTTTCTTTATGGGCCCAAATTTTTTTTTTTCATCGTATTTAACCTATTGCCTGCCATTAACAACAAGTCCAATTCATTTCAACTGGGAGGTGGGCTTTGAACGCTCATCTCTCCTTCTTATTTTTATCTATTACTATTTTTATTGTTTATACATCTCTTTAGTATTTTAAATCTGCATTAAACGTCCTATACTTTA
Source organism: Corythoichthys intestinalis (assembly GCF_030265065.1). Taxonomy (NCBI): domain Eukaryota; kingdom Metazoa; phylum Chordata; class Actinopteri; order Syngnathiformes; family Syngnathidae; genus Corythoichthys; species Corythoichthys intestinalis. The sequence continues at coordinate 22,860,925 of NC_080402.1, forward strand.
TTATAGTGCTGTAACGATTAATCGATTAACTCGAGTATTTGATTAGAAAAAAAGATTCGAATTAAATTTTGCTGCTTTCCTACTGTGCTACGGTATGCTCGAAATGTGCATTTTGTTTTTCTTGAATTTTATTTATTTTCTTTTTAAATTTCCATTACTATTATTTTGTTTTTGTGTGTGGGGGTATGTGTGTGCGTATGTGTGGTTTGATGAGGACTTGCTCACGATACAGCCAAACATAACTCCTGTTTTTTTTTTTTTTTTCCCTCATGGCAAAGACAAAGTGTTGTTATCAACCTATCCTTTGTTAATATTTTTTTTTCTTTTTTTGTCTCCTATCTACATCAAATGTGCCATGAAAAAGACTATCTGATCTGTTATCTTAGATGTGGCTGAGAACTATTAAATCACGTCAATGTATTCCAAAGCTCAAATAAAAAGATGTATACAAATTTTTTTTTTTTTTGCTGCTTCGAGTATTCGTTTAATTATAGTGGCGTTGTAATGGTTTGTTTTTGAAAGTGTTTGCATTTAGTTTCATTGATTTGGGTGGATACACTGCCCTCTATTCTGCCTCATTTTACATGGCCAAATCCAGCTGCTCCCTGTTAAGACCAACATAAGCTAGGTTTTTGTTTGAGCTAATTTTTTTTATTGCATTCGTAATTTAGTTTAAAGGTATATTTAGCTATTTTTTGTGGGAAAACCTTAGTATTTCATAGCATTTAAGCTAGTGGACTTTTGCTGTGTAAGTTAGCCAATTGTTCTTTTGTTGTACATATGTAGATCGTTATTTTTTTTTCTTTTATACCGTTTAAGGCCTAGCTCAGGTATTTTAAATTTTTCATGTTTATCCGAGTACTCGATTACTCGAACTAACTTGTTCATCGATTAATCGACTACTAAAATAATCGATAGCTGCAGCCCTATTGTGTTATCAAGCGTAATAAAAATTTTTAGGTAAGAAATAAGATTTAAAAAAAAAAAAAGATCTATACGTTTTTGAGTGAAAGCAGTAAAAAAGTTTTTTTTTTTCTTTTTTCTCGTCACTTCTGAGATGTGAATTTATCCGATTACTCGATTAATCGATAGAATTTTCAGTCGAATACTCGATTACTAAAATATTCGATAGCTGCAGCCCTACTTTATTATTTTCACTGTTTTTCAATCTTAAATTTGTTTAAATGTTTTTAAAATGTTTGTACGGCGACCTTGAGTGCCAGAAAGGCGCCTTCAAATAAAATGTATTATTATTATTACTTCAAGTATCATTATTATTATCTTTCAGTCTCGTTGATGGCTCAAGACGTACAATCCTTTTTGACTGGAACGTCATTAGTCGCTGCCAGTTAAAAGGGATTGGTCATCTAACACAGTCAATGGTAAATGGTGTTATACTTATATAGCGCTTTTCCACCTTTCAAGGCGCTCAAAGCGCTTTACACTATCTCGCCATCCACCTAATGGTGACGCAGCACCAGGAGCAACGTGGGGTTCAGTATCTTGCTCAAGGAAACTTAGGCAAGTTCAACAGGGCGGGGAATCGAACCCACAACCTCTGGGTTGATGGACAACAACTCTACGCCAGCCAATGAGTCAATTAAGTGCCCTATCAAGGGTTTATCACTCTACTAAGAACAATGGATGCATTTCAAGATGTCTCCCTATAAATCACAGCAATACTAAAAAAATTATTTACTAAAAATGTGTTATTGTAAACGATTCAGTGTGTACCCCACCTATTGCCCATAGTTACCGGGGATAGGCTGCTGACCCCTCGTGAAGATAAGCAGCTTAGAAAATTAATGAATATTTTATTGTGATAATGTATTTCCATCCGCGAGGTTAAAACATCGAAAGAAAGGAATATTCACAAATAGGGTTGTTTGACTTGAATAAAACGCAAACCTACCAAATGCGCCTGGCGCCATCTATTGGAAAGAAAGTGCATCAAGGCACCATTCTTTCGTTCGAAATCGAATACGCTGTCAGCCTCGCAGTATAAAAAAAAAAAAAAAAAAAAAAAAAAAGGGGGGGGGAATCCCTGTATATTTTATTGTAAGGTAAATTGTTAATCACACCAGAAATTCCAGCGTTTCGTACGGCCGCGCGCGCACAAATTGAAAAAATGTGCCCCATATTCAATGCAACGACCCAGTGGCCTAATGGATAAGGCATCAGCCTCCGGAGCTGGGGATTGTGGGTTCGAGTCCCATCTGGGTCGTTTTTGTGTGATTATTAACAAGGATTCATTGTGACGTATCATAATTTGCCATGAAAACCGTATCTTTTTAAAAAGCCACAACAACGTTTCAAAGCGAGCAGGCTATGATAACCAATAGGTTTATCCCTTGATAGTTTCCTTTTTTGTCAATGAGTGACAAAAAGCTTAAATCAGCCTCAAGCCATATACTCGCCAACAAATTCATTACTATGAATTAATTCAGTATTAAAACTAAACAACGTGGTCTACGTAGGTTTTAACCACCCATAAACTAGTGTGGCATCGAGATTAGTTATGACCTAATTTCTGTTCACGTTAATCAATTTATGAAACTGATAGCTGCAGTTCATTACTCACGCCTCAAGATGGAAGTAAAGCTTCATTGGAGTAATTGTTATTCGCTGCCTCTAGTTTAGCTGGGGGTGGTTATTATTTTTGTTTTGAAAAATCAAGCAAATAAAGGTCTTAATTTATACAGTCAATTGGGGAACCTCCCTTAAAAAAAATACTTTTTTTTTTTTTTTTTTTAAATAATAATAATTATAAATAAAAATTAATGTATTATTTTGTCATTGAATACATAATAATATGGTAAACATAAAATTTGCTGTATCAAATGGATGGAGTGTCTTATGCGTAGGGTGGCCAAAAAGAAGGCCACTTTGTGGTAGTCGCTCACTGCACGGGGTGCTGAGGATCTTATTTTCTTTTTCTTACCCAAAAACAGCCGTTTCGGTCCAAATTTGTCATGCTCGCGCTTTTTCGCCATACAAGGCGTGCACAATGGTAGCAAACAAGCATGCTGCATAGTTTACGTACTGCTACAAGGCTACTAAAAAGACCGCATTCTATTTCACCTACAGTATGTGTTGGGGTTTTTGTATTGGAAATAAACGCGCCCGTGTATTATAATGCAAATCTCCGCAGCTAGTTGGCGCAATGACCCACAGACACATTTAAGAACAAAAAGGTCTAATAAGCCTCGGTTTAAAACCCACTTTTCATAACACTCTAATTGCACACAAATATGCAACTGCATAAATAGCAACAACAAACAATATGGCTACAATGCAAGCGATTTGAAGCTCTCCACGGACTAAATCTGCAGCTAACTTTTTCTTGCTGGGCAGTATTATAAACTATCATAATCATCTTCATTTTCGACATCGAATTGTATTTTAGAAAATTTCACTGTTTTTGTATAGAAAAAAATCGCTAATTCATTTTTGCGCCTTTAACGCCTCCTCGGTCAACAATTAACTATTCCGTTCCAGTAGCGCCTTATCCAACGTGACCTGGTAGTGAACAAGGTGTCAAGTGGTGACCATATTACCAACAAAAAAAAAACTTTTTCAACACATCTATTTAGTCCCCAAAGTTAAATATGGTATTGTTTCAGTATGTTTTATTTATTGATTTATTTTTAACATATACACACACAAAAAAGAATCTACCAAAACGCTGATTTGTTTTTCCCCTCCGCAACACCAGGGGGTGCTGCAGCACCCTCACCACCCCACTTTCAGCGCCACTGGAGCAACTACTGCCGAATGTTCTAAGTGGCTAATTACTAGTGTGGTAATATAAACAACAAAAATTGAATTAAACTCCCCAGTAACTTCTTGTTACTGTCGCGGTGACAACAAAAAATGACTCAACTATGGCAATGGCACGTACAAGTTAGACTAACTGCTCAACTTTGCCCATCTTTCGCTGCTTTTAATGTAGTGAACACTCACGAACACACCGGAGTGTGTTGCGTTCAGGTCCAAATCCAAAAGGAGGCCAAATAAGCCCCAGACAAAAGACTTGTCACTTATCCATTTCGTACAAACAATTGCTAATAACCTTACTTTTAATGATTCAATTGGTTTCAGAAATGGCTCATTTGAAAGCTAAGACCCTCCCAAATGATGTTGAATGTACAAAAATATATTTGCTTCACTGAAAAAAGATTTATCATTTAATGAAGACATAAAGGTCAAATTTTGGCAAGACAAATGTCTTGTGGCCTGCAGAAAGTGGCGTGAAAATTGAACAAAAAATGTACTTCAAATACAAAAATATGTTACATAACATAAGCAAATTAAGTAGTGGTGCTGTGAGATCCAAATTTAATATTTTGTATGACTTCCATGGGCTTGAAGGACCGCATCCATGCGGTTCGGCAAGGATTCATACAATTTATTGATGAAGTCATCAGGAACATCAAAGTAAGCAGGCTTGCATGCCTCCCAGAGTTCATCAACATTCTTGGGTTTCGTCTTCCATGCTTCCTCTTTCATCCTGTTCATGTCTGGTGACTGGGCTGGCCAGTCCTGGAGGATCTTGATCTTCTTTGCCTTGAGGAACTTTGAGGTAGAGACTGAAGTATGCGATGGAGCACCATCCTGCTGCAGAATTTGTCCCTTTTTATGGTTAGGAATGTAAGAGGCAGCTAAGGTTTGTTGATATTTCAGACTATTTATGTTGCTTTCCACCCTGCAGATCTCTCACACACTCCATACTGGATGTAACCCCAGACCATGATTTTGCCACCACCAAACTTCACTGTTTTCTGAGTGAATCTCGGATCCATGCGGACTCCAGTATGTCTCCTGCAATATTTGCGGCGACTGTGGTGTAATTCAATGGAAGATTCATCTCAAAAATCCACTTTTGCCACAAAACAGTGAAGTTTGGTGGTGGCAAAATCATGGTCTGGGGTTACATCCAGTATTTATTTTGTATTATTTGTAATTATGTGTATTTAAATTGTATGAATCCTTGCCGAACCGCATGGATGCAGTCCTTCAAGCCCATGGAAGTCATACAAAATATTAAATTTGGATCTCACAGCACCACTACTTAATTCTTTCATGTTATGTAACATATTTTTGTATTTGAAGAACTTTTTTTTTTTTCAAATTTCACACTACTTTCTGTAGGCGACAAAACTTTTGTCTTGCCAAAATTTGACCTTTATGTCTTCATTAAATGATAAATCTTTTTTCAGTAAAACAAATATATTTTTGTACATTCAACATCATTTGGGAGGGTCTTAGCTTTCATATGAGCCATTTCTGAAACCAAGTGAATAATTAAAAGTCAGGTTATTAGCAATTGTTTTTACAAAACGGATAAGCGACAAGACTTTTGTCAGGGACTGTATGGCCATGTTAATTAACCCTTCTTAGAGCACTCATTGAACTCATCGTCTGTCAACCCTTCCAGTCAAAATGACTTGGACGTCTAGCGCTGTCAATGGCACTGAAAGATGAGCATTCACAGCAAATTCTCCCAGTTTAAATGAAATGCACAGTGATACTTGTCACTGACCGTTAAAAACTGGGTAGGATGTCAACTTTTGAGTGTTATTGAGGGTCATAACCTGAGCGTATTTCTCGTTGTTTTCATTTTAATGGTATTCATGCATCAAAAAATATAAGAGTACTATAATAAAATATAAAAGTATTATAATAAAATGTAACAATGAACGATTAAAATATACATACAGGTATATATAAGGCAGAAAACACAGACAAGGCTGAAAAAGCAGTTTCTGCTCTTGCACCCCTCTTTAAAATAAACTGCTGAATTTTAAGCCAAAAGAACTGTTGTGTTTGATAGAACAATATGTCTATATGCTGCCATTGCAGATTCATGGCGCAATAAGCCCTCGAACTATTTTTAATTTGCCCCTTTTACCCTGGAAACCCCCGTTTACAGACGTCGCGCAACCGCTTGTTTCAACCTAGCCATAAAAAGAAGGAAAGTAATCGTATTTATCATTCGAAATGTCTGTTATTTTTTGCTTAGAATCATTAATTGATGTCTAATATTTAGTGTAAGAAAAAAAAACGACTTTAAAAAATTATTCACTCGCATAAACTTTTAAACAAATCATGTCACAATGAAAAAAATGGCGTCTGTAAAAAAGTCACGCATAACTATCCTCATAACTATCGCTTAATTATATTTTTTTCGTTACTGTCGTATTTTCCCCAATATTTTAGATGATAAATAATCGATCCAAAAAAAGAAAAATTGAAAAAAAAAGTTTAAAAGGGTAAATGTATGAAAAAAATCTCGACCACTCCTTGATGTCTGCGATTTCTGCATCGCGACTCTTGTTATCTTACCATGTTTCACCCATAAAATCCCAAAAAATTCCAGCTGTGGCCTTTCGCAGCTGTGTCTTGACACTCAGTGATACATGCTACATGGAGTTTTTGGATCGAAACAAAGTAGGTACGCGATAATATCTCGTAAAAGTCATGGCGTTTGTAATTCTGTTCTCGCGTGCTGTCACCTCCGGATAGGGTTTTGGTGTTTAAAAAATATTTTTTAAAAAAAGCCCTCCTTCTCAAAATTTTTCTTCTCCCAGAAAATTGAGATTTTAAGCTTTCCAATGATGTATCACACATGCATATCGGACAATTTTGAAAGTTGGCTAAATTGGGGGTCTCAGAGCGGAACCCCTCTTTAAAATAAAGTGCTGAATTTTAAGCCAAAAGAACTGTTTTTGGTATATTGTTGATGTGTTTGATAGAACAATATGTCTATATGCTGCCATAGCAGATTCATGGCGCACTAAGCCCTCGAACTATTTTTAATTTGTTCCTTTTACCCTGGAAACCCCTGTTTACAGACGTCGCGCAACCGCTTGTTTCAACCTAGCCATAAAAAGAAGGAAAGTAATCGTATTTTTTATTCAAAATGTCTGTCATTTTTAGTTTAGAATCATTAATTGATGTCTAATATTTAGTTTAAGAAAAAAAAAAAAACGACTTTAAAAATTATTCACTCGCATATTTTAAACTTTTAAACAAATCACGTCACAATGAAAAAATTGGCGTCCGTAAAAAGTCACGGATATCTGCCTCATAACTATCGCTGAATTGTATTTTTTTGGTTACTGTCGCATTTTCCCTTATATTTTAGATGATAAATAATCTATCCAAACAACGAAAAATTGAAAAAAAAAAAAAAAAAGTTTAAAAGGGTAAATATATGAAAATGAAAATCTTGATGTCTGAGATTTCTGCATCGTGACCCTTGTTATATTACCGTGTTTCACCCATAAAATCCCTCCAAAATCAAGCTGTGGCCATTCACAGCTGTGTCTTGACACTCGGTGATACATGCGACATGGAGTTTTTGGATCGAAAAGAGGTAGGTACGCGATAATATCTCGTTAAAATCATGGCGTCTTTATTTCTGCTCTCGTGTGCTCTCACCTCCAGTTAGGGTTTAGCTGTTTAATTTTTTTTTAAATGCCCTTCTGTTCAAAAATTTTCTTCCCACAGAAAATTGAAATTTTAAGCTTTCCAATGATGTATCACACATGCATATTGGACAATTCTGAAATTTGGCCTAATTGGGGGTCTCAGAGCGGAACTTCAAGTCACCTGAGTGTTTTCCACCATATGTATAAATATTATTATAAGAATAGCTGTCCACATATGTGTACTTCACATTTTGAGTCATGTAGGACACACTTGACATAAAAAGTGATGTCCACATATGCAGATACTAGGTTTTTATGGGCATAAGGTTTACAGTTTAAAAAAAAACAAAACAACAACAACAGAAATAGTCACTTGCTCGATAAAAGGTTAATCTGTCATTGAATACATCATAATTTTGCAGACATTAGGTTTGGTGTTCTGAATGGTAGGAGTATCATGACAGTCGTACAATGTATGTGTGCGTGTGTGTGTTGGGAGGTCCCGCCTTGCTCTCAGGCCCGTCCCAGTGTTTATAAAAGTCTGTGGAGGATCGACTCTGCAGTACAACTTGAGTCTCTGTCCTCAACAACAGCAGCATTTACAAATCATGATGAGGATTAATGTGTTTGTTTTCTTCCTAGTGCTTCCTATTTACAAGGCGCAGGATCATGTTCATGGTAAGCATGAGTACTTTGTTTTTTGGTTAGGATGTTACATGGTTTATTCTTTGAATAGTTGGCTATATTTCAGTCATTAGTCAGTTTAGAGACTTTGGATCTGGATACGTATGCGGTGTTTGAATGTTTTAATTTTTTGCAAACTACGTCGTGAATTTTGATTATCGTAATAACTTCATGTCTGTTTCCATTAGTTTATGTGTTAGGTAAGCAAATTTGGGTCCAAAAAGAAGCCACATTTCTAATTTAGGTCATGACTTGAAATAAGTAAGGGCTTGTGTTTCAAAAATGGTAAATGTTATTTTTTAACATAGCACAAAAGTCACTAAAATCCAGGAATCTATTAAATCTCTACTATAGTAGTTGTGAATAAGTTTTTTGGAAAGATGATATAAAAGTGAATACACTCTACTTCCAGAGTTTTATCCAATTATTGAGAAAGGTCCAAGCAGTTTTATGGACCCCCCACAGAGCAATCAAACCAGGCTCATGGTGAAAGAACCTTCTCTGCCCATCAATGAACTTCTAGAGAAGAGCAGCAGGACCGGTGAATCCAAATTTTCTCTCCATTCTTTACCTGCTGCCATCTGGCCAAAGCACAGCGATCTGGCACCCATCCCTCGCCACCACGGTCCCCACAACAAGAGCAAGCGAGGCCCCAAAAGCGAGCACCTGTTGGACCTGAGCACAGATAAAACCAGAGGAGAAGCGGCCGGTCTGCTTCCCAAACCTTCCCTGACGGGGTCGGCGGCCACCGAACGCACAACTCAGTCTGACATCGGACCACCTCAGCCCACCGAACCTGAGGCCCATGCAAACTCCAGACCCAAGAGTGCTCCTCAGCCTCAGCCTGCTCCGGCACCTTCTCCTCGCAGAGACCTACCTAACAGACGCCTAGACCCAGAGGAGAACCGTCCGGGCAAAGCCGGTCTTTACCAATCCGGTATCGGCACGGGTCCGCCTCGGAACAACAGCCGACCGCCTGTCACCTTCAACCGACGCTCCTCCAGCCTTCTGTACCAATTTGACATCCTCAGACGAGGTTAGTGTTGTTTCCTGTTTTGGGACTGTGACCAAAATGTTCCCCATCATTTTACAGTCCCTGACGAAAGTCTTGTCACTCATCCATTTTGTAGAAACAATTGCTAATAACCTGACTTTTAATTATTCAATTTCAGAAATGGCTCATATGAAAGCTAAGACCTTCCCCAATGATGTTGAATGTGCAAAAATATATTTGTTTCACTGAAAAAAAAGAGTTATTTACTGAAGACATAAAGATCAAATTTTGGCAAGACAAAAGTTTTGTCGCCTACAGAAAGTAGTGTGAAAATTGAAGAAAAAATGTACTACCATCCTGCTGCAGAATTTGTCCTTTTTTATGGTTAGGAATGTAAGAAGCAGCTAAGATTTGTTGATATTTCATTTTCTTTTTTTTTCTTTTGTTGTTTTTTCTTTTTTTAAAAAAAACCTGTCCTGTTCAGCTGTTTGACACAGAGAATGGAAGTCTAAGTGCCCGGATGGTCTGAACAGTTTTAATGTTTCACATTAAGAGTCTGACATACTCCCATTGTGATCATTCAACATACCTCGTTTATTATGACAAAACAGCGAATAGGAAGGGGTTATGGGGGAAAAGAAGAAAAGAAACACAAGAGAAGAAAGAAAAGAAACACAAACTACAACAAGAAATACATTGAACGTTTACACTAACTACTAATATGTTGGTGCTATTGTCAGCTAGATGTATTTCCGGTTGACACCATGTGGGGGGTTGACCAGGGAAAGAGGGGGACGGGGGTGGGGGAGTCTATAAGCTAAGTGATTGAAAGGGGTAGAGTGTACACAAATCAGCTCAGTGATCTCGAACCCAGTAATTGTGTGAATCTCTTGTGAGTGTAAGCCCGTTGGCGACCGACCCTACGCCGCCCCATCGCCAATCCCGGCCCCGGGAACCCCCACCCGAGCGCGCCCTATCACATCCAGCCGCACGCGAGCCCCACGAGGTGCGTGACAGCAACGCAGACGAGCGGAGATGCCACGCGGGCGCCAACCCTGGGCCATGGCCCCCACCAAGCCAGTCCGGGGAGGGAGGGCGCGTTTGTTTGGGGGGTTCAGCGCAGCCCATCCCTCCTCCTGCAGCCCAGCAAAGGAAACCCCCCCCCGGGATCCAGGGCGGTCCCCCGGGCCACCCGCGCACCCATCAACCGGCCTTCAGGGATGGCAAGAGGGGACGCACCACCAACCCCACGCCCACCTCCAACCCCGTCCGCCCACCCGGCCAACCAGCCACAGCCGCAGCCCCCCAACCGGCACGGCACGCCACGGTACACCCAGAGGCCCACCAAGCCGAGGGCAGGGCAGGGTCCCCCGCCGAAGCAGGCAACCCCCAGCCAATACACCGGCACCCAGCTAGCGACCCGCTACGGAGCACAGGGCGGATACCCAGTCAGAAAAGAGAGGGGAAGGCGGAGGCAGGAGAACGCCGCGGAGCCACCACGGGGCAACGCAAGATCGGAGCACCGACCTTCCCCCACTCCCGCGGCCATCAGCCCAGACAGAGGGGAGGCCACGCCCCAGGAGCCATGCCATAAGGAAAAAGTGTGGGACCCACCTACCACCCTATTACTGTAGCTGCCGGGTTCCCGTCTGGCAGCCATTTTTTTGTTCATGTCTGGTGAGTGGACTGGCCAGTCATGGAGGATCTTGATTGAAGTATGCGATGTAGCACCATCCTGCTGCAGAATTTGTCCCTTTATATGGTTAGGAATGTAAGAGGCAGTAATTTTTTTGTTCAATTTTCGCACTACTTTCTGTAGGCGACAAAACTTTTGTCTTGCCAAAATTTGACATTTATGTCTTCATTAAATGATAAATCTTTTTTCGATAAAACAAATATATTTTTGTACATTTAACATCATTTGGGAGGGTGTTAGCTTTCATATGAGCCATTTCTGAAACCAGTTGAATAATAAAATGTCAGGGTATTAGCAATTGTTTCTACAAAATGGATAAGCGACAAGACTTTTGGCAGGGACTGTACAGCTTTAATGCAAAAGTGTAACATTATCAGCAGGTCTAAAAGCGGCGAGCAGAAAACGTTAGTGGGCTAGATGCTCAAAGTTAAAAAGAGTCACATTTCACTGGAGTCTGAAATCCCTTACAGAAACATTCTTTATTTTCACTGTGTACTTTGAATTCAGCCGAAATGACGAGTGTGCGTGTGTGTTCCTGCTGTCTGCCGCTGGCTTCTCACACAGCATAGGACACTTGCGGAGCCCCAGACACTGTTGAAATTCTATAAAATAATTATCATAAAAAGAAAATGTCTTCATGACAATTGCACTTCACACTTAGCATCACAACCAGCCACTGACCGGATGATTGAGTGTCCAATGTCAACACTGAACGCTAACATTATGTAACATTATGATTTCTGCCGAAGAACTTATGGTACACAGAAATAAATGTTAAAATTATTTGAACCATCTAAAAATTATAATTTAAAAAAAAAAATCTAATTTTCAGACAAATCTGACTGCATTTTGAGTTTCTTAGGAATTCTCAGAAAGTGCCGATCAACATTCAAGATTCCTGAATTTCCAATAAAAATGTCCAAAGCAGTGAGTCGCGTGGTACTGTTGTTAGCTATCAAGCAAGCTAATATCATAGACTTCATAATGTATTAACGCAGCGGTCCCCAAACTACGGCGGCCCGCCTCCACATTTGGTCCGGCCCCCTGAACAAATTTTTTTAATTTTTTTTACTTGTGTTATTTATTTCCTGGCTTTTTCTGTGAAGAACCCAGAGAGGCTTATTTGGTTATTATCAATTATAATATATTATATTTAGGGCTGTCAAAATTATCGCGTTAACGCGCGGTAATTAATTTTTTAAATTAATCACGTTAAAATATTTGACGCAATTAACGCACATGTCCCGCTCAGACAGTATTCTGCCTTTTGGTAAGTTTTACAGCAAGGTTTTTTTGTGCTGTGTAACAGCGAACTCTTGTGGTCGCTCTGCGACATGGTTTATTGCTTTCTTGCCAGTTCAATATGGCTGCACGACGTCTCGGGCTGACGCCTACGTTGTAGTGTTGTGCTTATATGATCCTTGGACAAGATTTGTCCGTAAGTATGGTTGTTGTAAAGAATGTACATATTATGTTAGTAAGCGAAATGTCATATTTTTTGTATGAGACGCTTTTTGTTTATGTTTAGTGAACCTGTATAGCGTGCTAAGCTAACGTTGTTGCTAATGCAATGCTTGTGTACTTTTTTTTTTGTAGTTTCACTACGGTCTAAAGAGGACAATGGTTAGAGGCCATTTTATTAATAAATCAGATGAAAAAGGAAGAAGTCTGATTATTAAGGCGTCGTTCACTAGCTGTCTAGCTTTGGAATAAGTAGACGCTTCGGAGTGAGGACAGCATAGACAGATTTAAATGACAGTAGAGTGAAATGCCCACTACAGTCCTTATGTACCGTATGTTAAATGTATATATCCATCTTGTGTCTTATCTTTCCATTCCAACAAATTATTTTACAGAATATACATAATTTACAGAAAAATATGGCATATTTTATAGATGGTTTGAATTGCGATTAATTGCGATTAATTAATTTTTAAGCTGTAATTAACTCGATTAAAAATTTTAATCGTTTGACAGCCCTAATTATATTATATTATATTGTTCTGTGAAGAATCCAGAAAGGGTTATTTGATTGTGGCTTTCTGAAAAACAATAAATTTTTACATTTAGGCACTCCTGCAATCGTCACACTTTTTCAATTAAAAACTGACCACGGCCCCTCATCATGGAAGGGAAAGGTTATGTGGGCCTCACAGGAAAAAGTTATGGGACCCCTGTATTAATGTGACACATTCGCCATTCAATGCGTCATGCCTTCCCACACGCCGCTTCATTTATTAGCAGTCGGTCACATGCAGCGATCTAACGCCGGATTTAGGTTGAAAAAGTACGAAAGCTGTACTGCATCCAAACAGGAAGGATTGTTTCAGGAGTGATTTGTTCCAGGATTCAAGGTAATTATTATAGTTTTCGTACAATGTAAGCATTTTGAAACGTGAAAAAAATCAGTGGGAGAAATAGGCCGCAACAGCATTGGTGTTATACTTTGCAATATTTACGTAAAATAAATGCTACCTGCACGTTTTTGTTTTTTTTTTGGTTTTAACCAAGAATCGAGACTCTTTTACGTCCATATCTATAAAGAATTCAGGGATTTAAGCATTAATTCACAAGAATTTTCAACGGAAAAAGCTCAATGTTTACTCATGGCAGCTGCTGATTTCTTTACTGACTAGCCTAATACTTCGCAATATTTAGGTAATAAATGCTACCTACACGTTTTTTTTTTCTTTTAACCAGGAATCGAGACTGTTTTACATCCATATCTATAAAGAATTCAGGGATTTAAGCATTTATTCACAAGAATGTTCACCGGAAAAGTTCAGTTTACATATGGCAGCCGCCATATTGGCTAACAGATTAGCATCGTATTTCGACATATTTACGTAAAATAAATGCTAACTGAATGTTTGTTTGTTTTTGCTTTTAACCAAGAATCAAGATTATGTCCATATATATAAAGAATTCAGGGATTTAAGCATTTATTCACAAGAATTTTCAACAGAAAAAGCTTTCTTTACAAATGGCGGCTGCTAATATCCTTCCTGACTAGCCTTATAGTTTGCAATATTTACGCAAAATAAATGCTACCTGCACCTCTTTTTCTGCTTTTAACCAAGAATCAAGACCGTTTTACGTCCATATCTATAAAGAATCCAGGGATTTAAGCATTTATTCACAAGAATTTTCACGGGAAAAGCTCAGTTTACATGTGGCGGCTGCCACATTGACTAATAGACTAGCATCATACTTCAACATATTTACGTAAAATAAATGCTAACTGCATGTTTTTTTTTTTTTTTTTTTGTTGCTTTTAACCAAGAATCGAGACTGTTTTATGTCCATATTGATAAAGAATTCAGGGATTTAAGCATTTATTCACAAGAACTTTCAACGGAAAAAGCTTTCTTTACAAATGGTGGCCGCTAATATCCCTCCTGACTGGCCTCATAGTTCGCAATATTTACGTAAAATAAATGCTACCTGCACTTTTTTTGTTTGCATTTAACCAAGAATCGAGACTGTTTTACGTCCATATCTATAAAGAATTCAGGGATTTAAGCATTTCTTAACAAGAACTTTCAACGGAAAAAGCTCTTTCTCTACATATGGCAGCCGCTAATTTCCTTACTGACTAGCTTCATAGTTCGCAATATTAACTTAAAATAAATGCTACCTGCATGGTTTTGTTTTGCTTTTAACCATGAATCGAGATTGTTTTGCGTCTATATCTATAAAGAATTCAGGGAATTAAGCATTTACTCACAAGAATTTTTAACGGAAAAAGCTCTTTGTCTGTGTTTCCACTGGGTCAGCTTTGACGGAGATAGGCCCCCTATGAATCGGCCCCACCCCCCTGTCAATACATTATGAAGTGTATTCTAATATATATATATATATAATACAGTCAACAATATCAGTAATATCGTTATATGTGCAAAACCTTCAATAAAAATCTTGGAACAAACCTTATCAAACTGCAATGATACCTATTTGATGCTTCTGCCTGTATTTGAAGGCATTGAGGTTGAAGGTATGGGTAGAGTAACCAAAAAATTTGACTCAAGTAAGTGTAGCGTTACTTCTTAATAATACTACTCCAGTTAAAGTGCTCTCCCAAAAATATACTCAAGTAAATCAAGTATTCGTGGAAAAGAATACTAAGTAATGAGTAACATTGTGGGTAACTGCTTACATTGTCTGATTTTTTTTTTTTTAATGTTTTTTTTCTCAGCACAACTTCATCTGTATGAAATGGTATTATTATACTGTACTATGACCTATTATGGTGGCACGGTGGCTGAGTGGTTAGCACGTCCGCCTCACAGTTCTGAGCTCCGGCCTTCTCCCCGTGCCTGCGTGGGTTTTCTCTGGGGACTCCGGTTTCCTTCCACATTCCAAAAACATGCATGGTAGGCTGATTGAACACTCTAAATTGTCCATAGGTATGAGTGTTTGCGTGAATGGTTGTATATCTCATTGTGCTCTGCAATAGGCTGGCAACCAGTTCAGGGTGTACCCCACCTACTGCCCGAAATTAGCTGGGATTACATGCCTATTACATGCCCATATTAGGCCAAAAACACGACACAAAAGTCATGGAATTCAGACCAGAAAAAATTATGAAACATCACCTGTCCAAAGAGCACGTGGGTCCTCTAGTGGAGAAAAAACATTGTTGCCTCTGACTGGTATAATGGAGTCATGTGGTTATTGTTGCAACATCTGATTGGTGAAACTGAGACGGCCACTATCTGCATCTCTGGCAAAAATAGTCAAAATGTAGACCTAAGATGAAAAATGTAACGACTCTAGTGTAGCCCAAAGTAGTGGAGTAAGAGTAGTGCTTCTTCACAAATCTACTCAAGTAAAAGTAAAAATATTACATGGTAAAACTACTCTAAGAAGTTTATTTTTCTCAAAAAGTTACTCAAGTAAATGTAACTGAGTAAATGTAATGCGTTACTATTCAACTCTGTTGATTTACCGTAGACAAAGTGTCACAAGCAAATATTCAAATGTGTCATTTGTTCTCTGTAGAGTCAGACCTCACTCATGATGCCTTTTGCATGGGCGAGTGCAGGAAGGAGAAAGATGAGCGGGATTATTACTGCTACAGCGAGTTTGGTAAGTCAGTACAATGCATAGCTGTCACTCAGCTCAACCGAAATGGAATACCACTAAGCAAACACGTCACAAACAGTATATCAATAACTATCGACTTAATGTCCCTTCCAAACAGCGGTCAACGGGGTCGTCCATGACATTGACGTACTGCGTAAAGGGATTCGTCTCATTACGTTGATGGTGAGCGCCGACGGCTTCTACAAGACCAGTCGCCTCTATGCCACCCCAGACAGCTTCTTCTTTAAAGTGCGCCTTCTAGTTCTGGACACCTACAAGTGCAGCAAACCCTGTCCTGATATCAAGCTTGGTAAGTATGTTTGGAAAAGAATCGCCTCTTATTAGTAGTTGACAGTAGTAGCACACATGAAAACTAATATTCAAGAATCTGAAATATTTACATCACAAATATCCCTGTGGAAGACTCCAATCCCGAATTGCTGGCTGTAATACGTGAACCAACCCTTAACAATTAGTAATATTTCAAATTTAGTACTAACCTGAGAGACTGCAATCACGAAGGTAACAGAATTGATAATGATAATACAATGGGGCAAATAAGTATTTAGTCAACCACCAATTGGGCAAGTTCTACTTGAAAAGATTAGAGAGGCCTGTAAGTGTCAACATGGGTAAACCTCAACCATTAGGGACAGAATGTGGAGAAAAAAAAAAAAGAAAATCCCATTGTTTGATTTTTAAAGAATTTATTTCCAAATTAAGAGTGGAAAATAACTCTTGGTCACCTACAAACAAGCAAGATTTCTGGCTGTCAAAGAGGTCTAAATCCTTCTAACGAGGTCTAACGAGGCTCAACTCATTACCTGTATTAATGGCACCTGTTTTAACTCATTATCGGTATAAAAGACACCTGTCCACAATCTCAGTCAGTCACACTCCAAACTTCACTATGGCCAAGACCAAAGAGCTGTCGAAGGACACCAGACACAAAATTGTAGACCTGCACCAGGTTGGGAAGACTGAATCTGCAATTGGTAAAACACTTGGTGTAAAGAAATCAATTGTCGGAGCAATTATTAGAAAATGGAAGACATACAAGATCACTGATAACCTCCCTCAATCTGGGGCTCTATGCAAGATCTCATCCTGTGGCGTCAAAATGATAACAAGAACGGTGAGCAAAAATCCCAGAACCACACGGGGGGACCTAGTGAATGACCTACAGAGAGCTGGGACCACAGTAACAAAGGCTACTATCAGTAACAAAATGCGCCGCCAGGGACTGAAATCCCGCACTGCCAGACGTGTCCCCCTGCTGAAGCCAATACACGTCCCTGTCCGTCTGCTGTTCGCTAGAGAGCATTTAGATGATCCAGAAGAGGACTGGGAGAATGTGTTATCGTCATATGAAACCAAAATAGAACTTTTTGGAAGAAACACAGGTTCTCGTGTTTGGAGGAGAAAGAATACTGAATTGCATCCGAAGTGCACCATACCCACTGTGAAGCATGGGGGTGGAAACATCAAGCTTTGGGGCTGTTTTTCTGCAAAGGGACCAGGACGACTGATCTGTGTAAAGGAAAGAATGAATGGGGCCATGTATAGAGAGATTTTGAGTTAAAATCTCCTTCCATTAGCAAGGGCATTAAAGATGAGACGTGGCTGGGTCTTTCAGCATGACAATGATCCCAAACACACAGCCAGGGCAACAAAGGAGTGGCTTCGTAAGAAGCATTTCAAGGTCCTGGAGTGGCCTAGCCAGTCTCCTGATCTCAACCCCATAGAAAATCTGTGGAGGGAGTTGAAAGTCCGTGTTGCCCAACGACAGCTTCAAAACATCACTGCTCTAGAGGAGATCTGCATGGAGGAATGGGCGCACCCATATTTTTTACTGTATTACCTTTCAAGGGATCCATGGATAGAAAGGTTTGTAGTTCTTAAAAGATAAACGTCATTATGAGTTAAATAATTTGATATTGAAACCCATCTTGATGTTTTTGTTTTTATACAATTTGTAAAATTAGTTTAACTAGCAGGTCGCCATTGTTGTTGACGTCGCAGGGCGGTGACGTCACATGGTTAAGATTCTGGGCTTCGAGAGTATGACTCTAGTGACATAAACGTGTCATCTTTTCAACCCTTTCAATTTGAACAAGAGAGGAACATGAATGATCATGACAGCACTGTCGATATTTCACAAAACGAGCAGCAAAAGCAAAATGAACAGGAAAGACGGGATGAGACGAAGATGAGAGTGGGGGGCGGGGCTTCTGCCAAAATGTGCTGCACTGGAGAAACGTGCTACAAGAGGCGAATTTGACACCCAAAGTACGACCGTGCGCTTTCAGCTTGTTTTGTTTAGATGCATAACAGAACATACTAAATATGCCTTAAGAAAAGTAATATGAAATAAGGGTGGTTTAGAAATGCTACGTGACTAATGTGGTCAACAAATCAACAAT
Organism: Corythoichthys intestinalis; assembly: GCF_030265065.1. Lineage (NCBI taxonomy): Eukaryota > Metazoa > Chordata > Actinopteri > Syngnathiformes > Syngnathidae > Corythoichthys > Corythoichthys intestinalis. The sequence continues at coordinate 22,879,240 of NC_080402.1, forward strand.
CTGCTCTAAAGCTACCAAAAGAAAACACAATGCTTAAAGGTATGAGAGGGAAACACATGCAAAAAATATTTTGAGGCAATGAAAAAGTAATTACAGACTAAATAAAAAGACAAATAGTAATTATCACCGCTTTTAACCGATGTGCGCATGTGTTGGACGTCTCTCCACGTAGAAGGAATTGGAGTAACTCGGTAGTGTTCGTCTAGTGACAGTGACAATCTACTTCTTCACCCCGAGCCTCCATTGCGCGCGTAACATGGCACCCTCCGTAGGTCAAAACATGTACTAAATATTATAGATTTCTACTTCAAAATATTTTGTTTTAATTTCTCTTCCAAAGGGACCAGATACATTGTTATGGGTCAGATCTACCACCGGAGGCGTCATCTTCCGAGCGACCTCCTGAACCTGCTTGGCAGTCGACTCAAACCAGGCGACGGCATCCTGAGGAGCAGCAACTACGTGAAAAGGTTCAACAAACGGAAGCACCAGAAGGTCCTGGAAGCCACCCGTAACAAGTGTCGGTGAACCCAAAAACTGGACTCTAGCCCCCCTACATCTTGCAAGGGAAGAGACATTGCATCTTTTGTAAACCGCTTACACCAGAAGAAAGAGGCAATACGATTAGTTACAGCATTAGCAAGTTTGCCTCCAATTTGAAAGATTGTGGGTTTGAGTCCTGACTCTGACCTTCTTACGTGGTTTGCATGGTCTCCCGGTACTCACGCGGGCTTGGCACTAATACTCAAGCTTCCTTTCAGAATCCCAATATATTCATATTTGGTTCATTGAACACTAAATTGTCCAAAGGAGGATTATGAGTTGTCATGTTGTGCCCAATAAATGACTAGCAACAAGGTTGCTACTAGAACCGTGACCCTTATGACGAAATGCACTGCAGTAAACAGATGGACGGAAGACAAAAAAGACTGAAAATAAGAAAGAATGGATTCATTTTCCCATGGACCACCATAATGTACAATATAAATAGAAATACCAACGCGTGCCGTTTTCCCTTGAACTAAGTGCTTCCCAAAACCAATTTGTACTATTTATGGCATAAATTATGGAGTCCATTACCTCGAAATATTGGATATTTAAACACCACTTGACCTCTTTGCTCATTCATGGCTGGTCCATGAAGCATCCAAAAGGGAAACACATCCGAAATGGAACTTTTAGACTAAACTCCACTGCTGGCCAAAAGTATTGGCACCACAGCAATTCTATCAGATAATGCTCAATTTCTCCCAGAAAATGATTGCAATTACAAATGCTTTGATAGTAATATCTTCATTTATTTTGCTTGCAATGGAGAAAAAAAAAAAAACAATTGAGAATGAAAACAAAAATTAAATCATTATCATTTTACACAAAACTCCAAAAATGGGCCGGACAAAAGTATTGGCACCCTCATTCTAATACTTGGTAACACAACTTTTAGACAAAATAACAACCTTTAGACAAAATAACTGCGAACAACCACTTCCGGTATCCATGAATGAGTTGCTTACAATACTCTGCTGGAATTTTGGAACAGTCTTCTTTGGCCAACTACTCCAGGTCTCTGAGATTTGAATGGTGCCTTCTCCAAACTGCCATTTTCAGATCTCTCCACAGGTGTTCTATGGGATTCAGGTCTGGACTCATTGTCTCCAGTGCTTTCTCTCAAACCATTTTCTAGTGCTTTTTAAAGTGTGTTTTGGGTCATTGTCAGAGCCCATAACCTCTGAGGGAGACCCAATTTTCTCAAACTGGGCCCTACATTTTGCTGCAAAATTTGTTGGTTGTCTTCAGTTTTCTAAATGCTATGCACACGGTCAAGCAATCCAGTTCCTGAGGCAGCAAGCAACCCCAAAACATGAGGGAATCTCCACCATGTTTGACTGTGGGGTTTGAAGGCCTCATTTTTCCCCCTGTAAACTCTATGTTGATGCCTTTTCCCAAAAAGCTCTACTTTTGTCTCATCTGAACATCTCATTCTTCCAAAACGCTTTTGGCTTTCTCAGGTAAGTTTTGGCAAACTCCATCCTGGCTTTTTTATGTCTGTGGGTCAGAAGTGTGGTCTTCCTCGGTATCATACCAGAGTCCCTTTTCATTCAGACGCCAACGAATAGTACGGGTTGACACTGTTGTACCCTCGGACTGCAGGATAGCTTTAACTTGTTTGGATGTTAGTCGAGGTTCTTTATCCACCAACCGCACAATCTTTCGTTGAAATCTCTTGACAATTTTTTTTTTCTGTCCACATTTCGGGAGGTTAGCCTCAGTGCCATGGGCTTTACACTTATTGATGACACTGCGCATGGTAGACACAGGAACATTCAGGTCTTTGGAGATGGACTTGTAGCCTTGAGATTGCCAATCCTTCCTTACAATTTTGCTTCTCAGGGCTTCCTACAGTTCTTTGGTCTTCTTTCTTTTCTCCATGCTCAATGTGGTACACACAAAGACACAGGACAGAGGTCGAGTCAACTTGAATCCCTTTTAACTGGCTTCAAGTGTGATTTAGTTAGTGCCACCACCTGTTATTAAGTAACAGGTGCTGTTAATTACACAAATTAGAGAAGCATCACATGATTTTTCAAAAGGTGCCAGTACTTTTGTCCGACCCATTTTTGGAGTTTTGTGTAAAATGATAATGATTTAATTTTTCCACATTCTCTTTTGTGTTTTTTTCATTGCAAGCAAAATAAATGAAGATATTACTGCCAAAGCATTTGTAATTGCAATCATTTTGAGCATTATCTGACAGAATTGCAGGGGTGCCAATACTTTTGGCCAGCAGTGAACATGTATTTAATTGCCCTGTCCTGGTATTAGTCTGCTACTGTATATCTCTGTAATGCCTTTAGATAACTATGGAAGCAAAATGTGACATTGTGGTTGTTACCGATGAGCAGGAACTGCTCTTGATGTTGCAAGGACTGCAAATTAGGCAAGAAATAAATTGAACTGTAACCACACACGGCATCCTTGTTTTAAGGCATGAGTAGTTCTTTCAAGTCACAAATCTCACATAATTATTTACCTGGTGTTACCTTAGCTTTAGTGTCTTGCTCAAGGGCATTTTTAATGGCTTTCCAGCAACCCATCACAATTTCCATGCCATGGTTTTTCGCTTTCAGATCTCCAAATTGATTTGCTGCCAAGGTTCAAAATAAAAATGACACATATTCGAACGTTAAGTTAATTAAATTATTTTGTATCCTTCTATGCCACAATGAATGTTTTCTACTTTCTATTGCAAGGGTGTAGATTTGGTCTCAGCATTGGTAGGGACCATATAAAAACATAACCTGCATGTACACTTTTTACTGGAGACGGGACAATAGTAAGACCAACCACATTATTGAAAAGGGGTCAGGGCTACATTTCTCATAAATATGAACCAAATTAATTGATAGGCTGAATAATCAATTCAAAATCAATATGTATTGACTTAAACTCGTGTGTATTGGTTCAGGTGATAAAGCGTTTGAGTCAAACCTTTGTTTTCAAACCCTAGTAAAGAAACATTTTGAAGTGCAAGTCCCTTTAGCCAAAAATAAATAAATAAATAAAAAACAAGGAGCTATCCAAGAATGAGTCAACTTCTGGGGGGACACTGGAGCACCCCTAGACTCAAACTAAAGTATTGTAATTAGGGCTGCAGCTATAGATTATTTTAGTAGTCAATTAATCGATTAAGTAGTTAGTTCGAATAATCGAGTAATCGGATAGGGAACATGAAAAATTAAAATACCTGTCCCACACGGTATAAAAAAGTAATAAATAAATCAGGATCTATGTACAACAAACGAAAATTGGCTAACTTACATAGCAAAAATCCGCTAGCTTAATGGCTATAAAATGCTAACATTCCCCCCCCCCACAATGCTCTTAACAAATGGTTCAGACACATATTCCCACACAAAAAAACGGCTCAATATACCTATAAACTGAATTACGAATGCATTAAAAAACATTTGCTCAAACAAAAACTTTGCTTACGTTGGTCTTAACAGGGAGCAGTTGGATTCAGCCAAGTGAAATAAGGCAGACCAGAGGGCAGTTTATCCACCCTGATCAATAAAGCAAAATGCAAACACTTTCAAAATAAACCATGACAACGCCACTTTAATTAAACGAATACTCGAAGCAACAAAATTTAATTCAAATATTTTTTCTAATCGAATACTCGAGTTAATCGATTAATCGTTGCAGCACTAATTGTAATATAAAAGTGATTTGGGAAAAGAAATTATGAAAAAAAATCTGAGATAATGTATCCAAGCACCGGTCTACATCTGAGGTGCGCTCAACTACACCAAAACCCGAATGAAAGTGTGTGATTTCATTTCATTTTTTTTTTCATGTCAGTGTCCCCCTTAAGTGGACCCATTCTTGGATAGCTCCCCGTTTTTTTTTTTTTTTTTTCCTAATAACGGGACTTGCACTCTGAAGCCACTGTGTTGCATTACCGTAATGCACATAATGCAGACAATGTTCCAAATAAGGGGCGGCTAGCTTGACTTCGTTTTTCCTTGTGGAGGCTGACTGCAGTAGTTTTGCAGCTTAGCAAGTTAACACAGTTTAATGTTACGCTAACTCTGATGTAGGTCAGACTTTCAGTAGCAAAATTAGTAGTGTTTACTCCACCTCCAAAACATTGACATTGTCTTTTTACATTACTTACAGTGGCTGCTGCTGCTGGCCGGAAAAAAAAAACAAAAAAAAAAAACACCTCTACTATCCCTCCTCTTTGAAGGCTTATCAAGCGTGCGTTTGAGGGAAAAAAGTGGACCGGCACATTTCGCAAGTGAACGGGGTAAATGTAAGTCTGAATATAATGAAAATAATTCACTTAATAACGGTAGGGTCTATTCTATCCTTACAACATATGGGAAGACAAACTAAATGACCTACATTACTGAACTCATTATATAATGCAAATATGGTTGCTTAAAAGTTGGTGGGGACAATTTCGACATCCTGAAAAGTTGGTAGTGTTATGTCCCTACCGTCCCTATGCAAACCTACGCCCTTGCTCTAAGGCAGCGGTCTCAAACCGACTCCACAAAGGGCCGCAGTGGGTCCTGGTTTTTGTTCCAACAGATCCAGCACAAACAGTTCAACCAATGAGGTTTCTACTAACATAAGCAGCACCTGATTGCAATCAACTGATTACACTTGTAAGAAACCAGATTGGTGAAAAGGTATTTGTCTCGTTTGGTTGGAATGAAATCCAGTACCCCCTGCGGCCCTTTGAGGACCGGTTTGAGACCACTGCTCTAAGGTTTAGTTGGACGGGAAGACAGTTAGATCTCTGTTAATATTTGTCAGCTAGTCTGCTTGGTTCCCAGGCTGTGGAAGAAGCACCTATCTGAGATCTGTGCTGGAGGGCTGCTTTTGAGGGGGTTGGGTTGGGGGGGGGGGGGGGGGGGGGCAGGAAACAGGAGCCCGCAGCACATCTTGACAACCACCGCAGTGGGAGGACATTCCTCATCACAGAGGATGTTGTAGAGAAAAAGAAGGGGTGAGGGGGAGATGTAATTTTCAGGAACTGATTAGCTCAGTTTTTTTTCATCTTTGTTGTGCACCTAGGTTATGTCCTAGGTCACACTGTTGTTTGCCTAGCATTGGCGATGCCAATACACATGGCAATTCCCTGGACTACTCACTAAAGTTTATTATGTGTAGGGGTGTGACAAAATATCGAAATTGTGATATAACGTGATTAGGGCTGTCAAAATTTAACGGGCGGTAATTAATTTTTTAAATTAATCACGTTAAAATATTTGACGCAATTAACGCACAAGCCCCGCTCCAACAGATTAAAATGACAGAACAGTGTCATGTCAACTTGTAACTTGTGTTTTGTCGCCCTCTGCTGGCGCTTGGGTGCGACTGATTTTATGGGTTTCAGCACAATGAGCATTGTGTAATTAATGACATCAACAATGGCGAGCTACTGGTTTATTTTTTGATTGAAATCTTTCCATTCCAACAATAATTTACAGAAAAATGTCATATTTTACAGATGGTTTGAATTGCGATTAATTATGATTAATTAATTTTTAAGCTGTGATTAATTTGATTAGAAATTTTAATCGTTTCACAGCCCTAATCGTGATACATTGCACCCAAAAGGTTAACGATACGCTTATGCCATGAATCGAGTTGTCGTTTTAAAATGTGTCAATGTTTAAAAATAAATAAATAAGGAACCAACAAGTTGCTACCAAAATCTTCCATCATAATAGTGTCTTAGTTCTATTGCTGCCATTGACGGCGCTCAACGCCCAATCCGTTAACACTGGGAAGGGCGAATGAACGCTCGTTTATTTGAAACCGGAGCATTCAGTCACTCTTTCCGATTTAACAGGTTACTTCCTGTTGAGTTTTAGTCACTGCCTATTCATTTGGGAGATTCCTGGGTCACTTCCTGTTCTGTAACCCAGAATCAAGAGGAAGTGACACTTAAAATGTCCCATAATCAAAAGGAAGTGACTCAAAATCAACAGGTAATGACTTGAAATGGCCCAAATTTACCTCGTTGCCCGGCATTGGCTGCCAATGACGGCCATAGAAATGGGAGCGGCCCGTTTGAAGTGGGAGGGGTTCATTCGCTGTCACCCTTCCAGTTCAAATGGATTGGATGTATACTAGTGATAAACTTACAGGATAAAGATAGCTTGTTTTTCTGTTACTAGTTGTTTTCTAGAATATCCCAGAATGATTTCTTGACCAATATATCGATAATCGTTGTATCGCAAATCGTATTGTGAGATACCAAGAGGTTCCCACCCCTAATCATGTGATATTTCATGATAACAACATAAAATGCTCCATTACAGGTGAAATCTTTTTAGTCAATCTCTAAACCTTTTAATTGAAGCCTATTTGTTCGGAAAGGTTCCTTCAAGGAAACAAGACTTATTGAACCTTACAATCAAAAATAGTCCAGTTTCCTTTGTGGATTACTGTGACCTGCATGACTAACAATCAACAAATCATACCCAACTGTTCAATTTAGTATTACTTGCATTAATTACTGCTCTCTAATAAGGAACTGAAAGGTAATATTCACACTGATCCATCCATAAATTGACATTAGAATGACATTCACATGCATGACTGTGATTATTTCAGTCACTCACTAAACCAGGGGTGCCCATATCGCAATGCTAGTGTGGGTATATTGTGTGAGCAACATATGAGGTTATGCACCCGTCCCCACCGGCGCAAAAAACAAGGAGCACCCCTGTGCTTAAAAATGTGCTAAACGTATATATTTTCTTCTGTGGTGTTTATCAGGTTTAAGTGATTAGTCCTGCTATGGTTCAAATACACAAAAATATACAGTGATCCCTCGTTACTTCGCGCCCTCAGTCCATTGCGGATTATTTTTCAATAAAAATAAATAAATACAGATGAGCTGTCAGGATCCGATCATGTAGCCTCACTCTCCCTCCTGCTGCTTCTCTTGGTCAGGCAGTGCACTGGAGTTGCTTGTTAAAGTTAGCTATGATTGAAAGACCTTATGGTTTGATCTTGCCAACGATGCTTGGAAGTCGAAACTTCAAAGCGCTGCATGTGTCAATCATCGTTTAGCTTGTTAAACACTTGCTGTGGCAACTCATTGTGTGTAAGTAAGCAGTATTTCAGTGGACTCACTCAATGAAGCATTAATAAAGAAAAACATTTTTTCTACTTTATTCTTGTTTAAAAAATGTTTTAAACATGTTACTGTCCCGCCAAACTAATCATAATTATTACATTTGAAGTGTTTAAAAAACAATTATTAAAATTTATATAATTATTCAAATATATACTAGTCCTTCTCAAAAATTTAGCATATCGTGAGAAAAGTTCATTATTTTCTGTAATGTCCTGATGAACATTAGACTTTCATATAATTTAGATTCATTACACTCAACTGAAGTAGTTCAGGCCTTTTATCAATTTAATGTTTTTGATTTTGGCAAAAAAAAAGTCAAGAAAAACAAAAAATCCCTATCTAAAAAAAATTAAGATATATTTCATCCGACCAATACAAAACAAGTGTTTTTTAATACAAAAAAAGTCAAACTTCAATTAATTATATCAGCTATGCACTCAATACTTGGTCGGGAATCCTTTTGCAGAAATGACTGCTTCAATGCGGCATGGCATGGAGGCAATCAGCCTGTGGCACTGCTGAGGTGTTATGGAGGCCCAGGATGCTTCGATAGCGGCCTTAAGCTCATTCAAAGTGTTGGGTCTGGTGTCTCTCAACTTCCTTTTCACAATATCCCACAGATTCTCTATGGGGTTCAGGTCAGCAGAGTTGGCAGTCCAATTGACCACAATAATGCCATGGTCAGTAAACCATCTACCAGTGGTTTTGGCACTGTGAGCACGTGCCAGGTCATGCTGAAAAATGAAATGAAACAGATGGAAGCACGAAGTGCTCCAAAATCTCCTGATAGCTAGCTGCATTGACCCTGCCCTTGATAAAACACAGTAGACCAACACCAGCAGCTGACATGGCACCCCAGACCATCCCTGACTGTGGGTACTTGACACTGGACTTCAGGCATTTTGGCATTTCCTTCTTCCCAGTCTTCCTCCAAACTCTGGCACTTTGATTTCCGAATGACATGCAAAATTTGCTTTCATCTGAAAAAAGTACTTTGGACCACTGAGCAACAGTCCAGCGCTGCTTCTCTGTAGCCTAGGTCAGGTGCTTCTGCCGCTGTTTCAGGTTCAAAAGTGGCTTGATCTGGGGAATGCGGCACCTGTAGCCTATTTCCAGCACACGCCTGTGCACGGTGGAAAAGTGGCTTGATCTGGGGAATGCGGCACCTGTAGCCTATTTCCAGCACACGCCTGTGCACGGTGGCTCTGGATGTTTCTACTGCAGACTCAGTCCACCGTTTCTGCAGGTCACCCAAGGTCTGTAATCGGCCCTTCTCCACAATCTTTCTCAGGGTGCGTTAACCTCTTTTGTTTGTGCAGCGTTTCCTACCACACTTTTTCCTTCCCACTGAGGTGCCTCGATACAGCACTCTGGGAACAGCCTATTCGCTCAGAAATTTCTTTGTGTCTTAGCCTCTTGCTTGAGGGTGTCAATGATGGCCTTCTGGACAGCAGTCAGGTCAGCAGTCTTGCGGCATGATTGCAGTTTTGAGTAATGAACCAGGCTGGGAGTTTTTAAAAGCCTCAGGAATCTTTCTTAGGTGTTTTGAGTTAATTAGTTGATTCAGATGATTAGGTTAGTAGCTTCTTTAGAGTACGTTTTCATGATATGCTAAGTTTTTGAGATAGGGATTTTTGTTTTTTCTTGACTTTTTTTTTTGCCAAAATCATCAATATTAAAGCAATAAAAGGCTTAAACTACTTCAGTTTTGTGTAATGAATCTAAAATATATCAAAGTCTAATGTTAATCAGTACATTACAGAAAATAATGAATTTTATCACAATATGCTAATTGTCCCCTGCCTACTGCCCGTAGTTAGCTGAGATAGGCTCCAGCATCTCCGTGACCCTCGTGAGGAAAAAGCGGCATGGAAAATGAATGAATGAATGAATGCTAATTTCTTGAGAAGGACCAGTATATACATAGAAGTTTTTTTTTTTTTTTAAATTATACTTCGGGAAAAAAGTAAAAAAAAAAAAAAAACACGTCATCTCTTTCTAATGATAGTTCTGAATAAATACACGGAACAAAAACAAAACAAAACAAAATTTTTTTGCGGGGGGGGGGGGCTACTCCGCGGTTTTTCACTTATCGCGGCGGGTTCTGGTCACCATTAACCGCGAAAATCAATGGATCACTGTATTTCATGTTATTGTGTGCCATCTGTGTTTGCGTTCCATGAGCAGTTACTGCAAGTTATAGTCAGTATGTTGTACATAAAAGATGATTGTACTTGTACATGCAAGATTTCCAAGTCAGAGCACTCAAAACATTCCATAACGATTCAAACACCATGAAAACAGGTGTCAAAACAGTTCTTTATTATCTAGAATGTCATGTCCTATCAAGTAAAAAAAAAGACCCTTTTTAAAGTTGCCACAATCTGTTAAAAACATAAAATGCATTTTCCCCCATCTGCAGTTATATTTCTTTCAGCATTACTCAAAAAACTTGAGAAATGTTTGCCGCTATGAATAAATAATACAAGAAATGCAATGTCAATATAGATTATTATTATGCTGTACCTGTTGCTTTTTACAAAAAAAAATTCTTCACAAGAATTACTGCTTTCATTCAACCACTTTCAATATGAAGGGCAACTTGACAAAAACAGTAGAGTTCACTTCAATAAAGAGGAAATATTTTTCAAATATACAAGGTCTTAGCTGCTGGTTCAAATGGGAAAAAGTCAAGTTTCTAGAAGTCTAAAATTGTCTATAGATTCGGACGATAGTTGTTAACTTAGCGGTGAAAGAGTGGAAGTCAAAGTCTTTGTCAGATGACCGTTTGTCCAGTTCAAGTAAGACAATCGCAAGCTTCAAATATCTTAGAAATGTAGCTAGGTTGGTTGGTGTACAAACTCCATGATAGAAACGCTACAGAGTCCGGGCTCGTTGTTTTGCTCCCTTTCATGCAGCCAAAGGCCAAAGCGTAATTCAGCCGATGAGAAGAAATGTCAACGGTCCAATTATTGGAGAGCTTTGAGGGAGAGCTGAGAAACACATGCGAGCTGACCTCAGGGAAATATGCAGCAGGAAGTGGCTGATAGAAAGAATGGACCCAACTTTCTTCGGATGCACTTTAAGTACATGCGGGCTAATTAAACCCTCTCCCAAGGCTGGACTTCTCCTTGTAAATTTTTTTAGGAAGTGAATCTTCATAGGGAGGAGGCAGCGGGTGGAAAGGCATGACCTCTGGATTGGCCGACTCAAATCGACTCAGCAAAAAACTAGGACCACCCCTAAATGACTTAAGTGAGGAAGTTTGTTTTCCTCAGTTAAGTGCAATGATGCTTATCCTGCAGAGATAAAATTGGTTGGAGCATGTGGCACTAATCAAGCTGCTCAAGGCCTCGAGTCAGGAAGACATGCAGAGAATTTCGAGAATTTCGTCTCTGAGTAGTGTGAACACCGGGAGACAAAAATGTTAACTACTAACTTCCATGACATCTATTAAGAAGGTGCTTGGAGGCATTCCAGAATTAGAAACCTAAACAAAAGTTTTTGAGCTACAGGCATATAAAGCCTGCATTCAGCAGGGATTCAGCAGGTGTACTAGTAACTCTCCTTAAAGGATGCTACTTTTGCAAAATGCTACAAGTTGAGCCTTCGTGAGAATTTAGAAGGATTTTGTGCAAAAAGTACACACTGTAAATATGCCAACAGTTATCAATGCTTTATACTCTAGAAAAGTAGCATTAAACTCATTTTTGTCTTTAAACCCATCATGACTGCTCTCCAGGGGTGAAAGAAGTTCGACGCCGGAACGGGGCGGATGATTGCAATTGTCAAAACCCCATGAGAAAAACAACCTGCCTGGCTGCCACATACTCATCTCCAAGAGGAAAACGATCTACTAACGTCAGATTTACATACACAAGTGTTAACAACAACCATAATAAAGTCCTTGTGTAGCGTCACCCGTTTCCACCATTATCTATTATTTATTCATTCCACGGACAACACGGAGTTCTCCCAGCATGTCTGATATGTCGTGTCGATGTGTGAACGTGCTCAGCTACCACCCTCCCTGGCCGGGACTCCAGTTGCCGGTTCAATTGGCTGACATACTGACATGTGATCAGTATGGATAGTTAGCTCTGATGGTTTCAAATACACGTTTTTTGGGACAAAAAAAAAAGAACAAGCTTGTTGAATTAATACGATAAAAAAAGGTAATGCAACGGAAAATTGATCAGATCTTTAAGCGAAAGAGTTGAAGAGACATATTTTCTCTGATGGGATTGTTCAGAACATCATGTTAAACCCTATGATGCCTGACCCCCCAGAAATAATGAACAGAAAATTCTTTTTCAATCTGAAAGCTTTTTGTGGTCCTTAAACGTAATAAAAAAATTGAACTTTTTTTTTTTTTTAATTAACTTGCATATGTATGTTCTCCTAATTTATATAATAAATGATACAATAAGCATTACATGCAATTCTCGTGGTAAAACAAATATAACTAAAGTGAGATTAAACACAATAAGGTTTTAAAGTTTTTTTTTCTTTACTGCAATGAGTTCCACAAATAATTTGTCCCAAATGTGTTACATTTGGCAGTATAGTTTATATGCACTTTGGACTTGTTTTTGTTCATTTACCTATGCTAGGCTACTTATTTCCTTATAATACTAAAAAAGTCAATTTTTGTGTTATCTTCGAAATATATAATTTTGAATGAAAAATCATTTTGTCATGTATTCCTTATTACAGTAAGAGTAATGTAGTGTAATGTTTTTTCTTTTTTTTTTCATTTCTGTGGTTTTTGGCAGGTTTGGACCCCACCTAATAAAAAAAAAAAAAAGACCTTTGGCTCCGTTGCAACCTTTTTGTCAGGGAGTTCCGGCTTTCACCCCTGCTGCGCTCTCATAATAAATGTACGATTCAAACGATTACATTTCGAAAACAAGTTGAACAGGACCTGGTTGCCAAACCAGATGCAAGTAAAAACATAATGTAGAAGTATTTTTTATCAAAAGTGCTTGTAATATCTATTTTGAAAGTGACAACAATATGGGGGAAAAAACAATTGTATTTCATCAAGAAACATGACGTCAATGCACATTGTTTTTGCGGGCCGCACAAAATGAGGTAACGAGCCAGATATGGACCGTGAGCCTTGAGTTTCACACCTGTGGTCTATAAAAAGTATTTTTGTATGATCGAGAACACAAAATGTATATATTATACCACTAAGTTCATTAGAATTTGTTTTCTAATTTGATTTTCACAAAACACCCCTTGTTCCAAAATTATGCTATTCATTTAAAGTCAATTAAGTCCAACATTCTGAACGTACAGAATTGATACTTATCTTTTGTATAAAAACCAGCACATATATATGGCGGAAAACACAGACAAGGCTGAAAAAGCCGCCAAACTATTTTTAATTTGCCGGTTTTACCCTGGAAACGACAGTTTACAGATGTCGCGCAAACGCTTTTGTTTCAATCTAACCAAAAAAGGAAGGCAAGTAATCTGATTTATTATTCGAAATGTCTGTAATTTTTAGCTTAGAATCATTAATTGATGTTTAATATTTAAAAAAAAAAATTGACTTCAAAAAATTATTCACGCGCATAATTGAAACTTAAATTACGTGACAATGAAAAAATTAGCGTCTGTAAATTAGTCTCAGATAGCTACCTCATAACTATCACTTGTAATTTTTTCGTTAGTCGCCTTTTCCCCAGTTTTTTAGATCACAAATAATTGATCCAAAGAGAGAGAGCGAGAGAAAAAAAAAGTTTCATAGGGTCAATATATGAAAATTTCGACCACTCCTTGATGTCTGCCATTTCTGCATCGCGACCCTTGTTATATTACCATGTTTCACCCATTAAATCCCCCATAAATCCAGCCGTTGCCATTCACAGCTGTGTCTTGACACTCGGTGATACATGCTACATGGAGTTTTTGGACCGAAAAGAGGTAAGTACGCGATAATGTCTCGTTAAAATCATGGCGTCTTTAATTTTGCTCTCGCCTGCTCTCACCTCCATTTAGGGTTTTCCTGTTTAAATTGTTTTTTTTTTTTTTTTTTTTTTTAAATGCCCTCCTGTTCAAAATTGTTCTTCCCCCAGAAAATTTAGATTTTAAGCTTTCCAATGATATATCACACATGAGTATAGGACAATTTTGAAATTTGGCCAAATTGGGGGCCTCAGAGCAGAACTTCAAGACACCTGGGTATTTTCCGCCATATATATATATATTTTTAAGGGGAGCTATGTTACTCTGGATGACAATCCCAGTTCCATTTCAACCCTGTTGACCGCCAGAGTTTTGGCAGTCATACGGCATTTGTAGAGCTGTAATTACATTCGTAATTTTTGTTATCTTAAGAATTTAGCAGGTAAGCTGACTTTGGGCAGGCCTTGGACTCGTTGTGAGTCATTACAGGGCTAACCAGGAAACTGATGTTGTTGGATAGTCTAGAGCAGTGATCCCCAACCACCGGGCCGGGGACCGGTACCGGTCTATGGCGCATTTGCTTCCGGGCCCCCAGAGAAATAATAATTTTTTTAACAACCACAATCTGGCCTGTGCCTCCTGACACATCAATATGCCAGTCTACTCTTTTGATTAATCAGAGTAGAGGTTTCCGTACATAGCGCTCTAGAGGTTGGCCGCCATTACTGGGGTGTTTGCACACCTATAGCAACCCAGCATCAGTCAATGTATACAGTAACGTTCGCTACTGTTGGCTGTGTGCTGTGGGCAGCCATTTCTTTGGCCAGCTTTATTACGGGAAAAAGGCCACCTGCTGAGCCAGAAGAGCCTACAACCAAGTCCATTCTGCATAATATGTGGCTAAAAGCTAGCAAACGGGGCTACAAAAGCGAATGCACTGGGAGCATCGTACAAAGCCAAGAAACGGGAGAAAAAATCATTATGCCTGCAACCAAGGATATTTGCTGTCAAGTTTTAGGAAAGGCCGCTGGTAAAAAGGTTGTTTCTGGGTATGGTGAGTTACATTTTCCCTGCACTTAACGTTCGTTTTAAGCCCTGTCGTGTTGTTTTACATTTACTGTAATTTTCTGCCACACCTTGCCAGTCCGTAAAAAACAAAGGCCCATATCACAACGGTCCGTGGTGCAAAAAAGGCTGGGGACCACTGGTCTAGAGCAGAGGTGCTCATCACGTTGAATGCCGGCAGTCCATTCATACTTCCTCCAGACAGGTAAACCAGTTTAAGTATTAGTGGAGGAGCCAATGTAAGAGATATTTAAAGTTTTATACTGTATGTAAGGTAGATCGTGTTGGGTTGGTCGTTTGAAAATTAGCTCGCGAGGGAAACAAAGTGAAGGCACCTAAACTATATACTTTAGTGACCTAAGTGTTGAACATTTTGCACCGTTTCCTTCCAAATTCTCATCGAAGCACCATGGCTGTCTGAGTGACCAACCTAAGTGGTTGTGCTGATTGGCTTCTTTGGCAACTGGATGTTTCCACTGGCCCGCACTGGTCTGAAGGTGGAACGTTTATCACCATCTTCAGCTGGCACCTTGGAGGTCTCAATAATCCACTTCCCATTTCTTTGCAGTGGCGGCGCTGGAGCGTTTATCCAAATAAGGGGGGGATTTTCATCTGGAAGTGACCTCGGCTCATGAGATGCAGGAAAAGTTGGGAGTGTGGAAGATTTTTTAAAAAAAATCAAACAGTCATCTGTATCTTACTTCTATCTTTTTTTAAGAACGCTAAGAGGCTGCTGATTGTAGTTTGTTGTTATGAGACCTACAGGGATGGCAAAAAGAGGAAAAATAGTTGGTGGTTTCCTTTTTTTTTATTAAAAGCTTTACAATATGACAAAAATATTTACTACGGAAAATACAAAAACATGTTTTGGATGCCAGTGGGTCAGACGTTTTGATGCAGACCGAGCAGCCATGTTGGTGAAACAGTGTGGGAAGTGGTTACAGCTACACACTGGCCTTTGGAAGGACACAACTAGATTCTTGAACCTATCTTTCTAGGACCTGTAATTACTACATGGAATAACAACCAATCTAATCGGATCAAATAAGATGACGAGTAAGAAATGATGTTAAATAATCGGCAGCAGTGTACTGGGGCTAATAGCTTAAACTCAAAATATAAAATAAATTTGATATCACAGAGAAGATTTAATTTGGTATCAAACCAAAATACCAGTCATCTGCTTAGTCGAGGTGCATTAAATTAAACTCTTGAATGCCTTGTGTTACCAACATGGCTGCCATTCCCATTCCTCAAATGTGGGATCAAGTTCTATGAATATTTTGTCTTTTTATTGCTGTTTTACACCAGTAGAAAAACAGCAACCTTTGTTGATTGTGAATTTTGTTGGTCTGTTTTTAAAGTGACCCTGGCACCCAGGAGTTTGACATCACAATCTGTAAGAGAGAGACAGAGAAAGAGAGAACGGAGGACATAAATACATGCACCTGAAGGAAATTAACGTTTAAAGCAGTTTCCCAACCTTTACAGACTCAACGCACCCATTTTACTAGCGAAAGGTCACTGCGCTGCAAAAATACACTTCATTTATTAAAGTCTTATTCATTTTATAACCCTTGTGACACTGGTTGGATTTAGAAAATTGATATTTTATGCCAGGGCATAGACTTCACTATCAGTTGAAAAAGCAGGCGGAGTGTCTCAAGAGTGATTTGCTCGAGGAGGTCTAGGTAATTTTTATATATTATTAGCACCATGCATGCACTTTGAAACGTTGTGAAAAAATAAAATGAATGGAAAAAATTAGCTTAACTTTAGCTAGAAATATTTATGTAAAATGAATGATAACTGCCCGTTTTTTTTGTTTTTTTTTTGCTTTTAACCAAGAATCTAGACTGTTTTACGTTCATATATATCGAAATTCCGGGATCTACGCATTTATTTACAAGAATTTTCAATTTAAAACGCTCTTTGTTTTGTGATGGCCACCATGTTGGATTTTGTATCTGCACAAAAGTGTAACTTTACATTCAAATAATCAGATAATTTTCGGCCAACTGTCCATTTTTGGGCAAAAAACAAGTAATTTCTGCGTACATACTTAAAAAAAGTTTCATGTAACATTTCAATCTAAAAACCACGAGGGCCAGATAGCCGGCAAGACGTGCTGAGGCAATAGTGACATTGGAATTCAACCCAAATAAGTTGTAATTGTGTGTAGAAAAAAGCAAAATTTGGTTTTGCTGAGTAACATTAAGATGATTCTGCATGGTTTCCTTAAGTATTAAGTTTCCAATGTGAAAATTGAGTATTTATTAGCTGTTGAAAAATTGTCACAATTGCACTAAAAAAAAAAAAAAAAAAAAAAAAAAAGCAGTATTTTAGGCGAAAACTTATTTGATATGTTAAATATTGCTATTGATCCTGAAAATATAGGCGATTATTTCTTCATTTGGTGATGTTTCTGCATCTAGCGTAAAATCTGAGAATCTTATAGCCATTTTAAGTTTTGTTATACTTATATAAAAAATAATTAATCAGGATTTTATTAGGGAACGACTTTGATTTTTTTTTTTTATGCCGCTGCTCATGGAGACTCATATCTGCCTAAGGAAGGTTCCTGTTTTGGTTTTAGGTTGCTAGCGGATTTGGTTTTGAAAAGATTTGATTTTTAAGTTTTTGAAAATAGGCCCCCTACGGAGCGGCCCCGCGCCGCATCAACTGATAGTGAAGTCTATGGTCAGGTTCACGCTGATAACATGAAGCCAATGGATTCCCCCCCCCCCCCCCCCCCCCCTGTAAGGCAGTGTTTCACCATCTTTATTCACCCTTTCATGCACAAATGATTATGTTTGTCATATTTATTCAAATACATTAATATTGGATAGTGGTCTCAGACCTGCGGCCCGGAAGCCAAATGTGTCCCACTGGACAGTATTTTGCACCCATTTGACATCCAATTGTGGTTGTGTTGCCCGCATATATTTTGCGGAGGGCATTAAAAAAGATATAAATAATTTAAAATAAAATCAATAAATTAATTGAGGGATCCGTTTTGGGGGAAAAAAACAATTATTTGAATAGTAATACAGAATTAAAAAAAAAAAAAACTTAAAAAACTTGAGTAATAAAAAGACAAAGAATTCATTGTAAAATTCATCAAAAAAAAATTACACCTTCAAAAAAATGAATGAAATTTTTTTGTTAAGTTAAAAAAAAAAAAAGAAAGAATAAAGACAAACTTAGGTAAGTGTGGACTGTGTGTATTTTGCTCTGAGAATTTTCATTTATTGTTCCATAAATCTCTTGTTGTGACCTCACATAGCTTAACTCTTTGGCTGCCACTGACAGCAATAGACATCCAATCCATTTTAACTATAAGGGGCTGGAAGTGATCCTATTTCCATTTGAAAAGGATTGGTTGTCTATTGCCATCAATAGGTGTTTTCAATTGATCAATTTCCCTCTTTTACTGAGCACCACAACACATACTTTGTGACCTGGGCTGTTAATGAATGAGTTAAGATGATAGCTTTTGAATAGATGTCCACTGTGGTGACATACAGCTTTTCTTTTCCAATATCTAGATCTAAGGATATTTATTTAGTATTTGTGTATAGTATCTAGGAGTCAAAGGTTCAATGTTGGTCATTCTGGAGGTACATGAAGAGCCAAATACTTTTGGATGTGGGACTTAGTGTCAAAGTTTAAGAACAACTGGCCAAGACGATGTTGCCCATGAAAATGACGACGGTTATAAGACGTGTGACGCTTTATTTCTTTGTCCGGCAAAGTCTGGTGTCACTTCTTACCTGCTAGCTTTGAAGCCTTTGAGCTTCTGGACAAAGAAGCTCTCCAGAACCTCGGCACACTGGTAGAAGGGCGAGTCGCTTGGGTTGTAATAGCGGCAGTTGTCGAAGATTTTGGTCATGTCTGCTACAAACTCTGTTAGCCTGACGTACTTGCGCTTCTGTAACCTCTCTTCCATGGTGGAAAGGTCTGAAGAAAGAACATTGAACAGACATGAATTTGCAATGTGATTTTTGGAAGTGGAAAAGAGTAAATGATGTGGAGGGTTTAAAAAGGGAAGAGTGCTAATTGGCCTCATATATAACATGTCGGTGGATGAAGAAACAGCTGCGGGGCTGTGCTTCAAGCACATCAGACAAGGTAACCTCCACAACCCCAACCCACCCATCCAGCAATCCAGGCGTGCACGACTTACAGCAAATATCAAAGACCTCCTTCTTCTCCATCATCAGATCTCCTAAAATGCAATCTCACCGTGAAACCGCCCCCCCCACCCCAAAAAAAGCCAACAGGGTCTTTTTCTTGTGGTGGCTAAACTTACAGGGGCGAAGTGTGTGTGGGAGGGCAGTCTCTTTTCCACCGGGAGTCTGCCAGAACCAGGCCAGCTCATTAACGGTTTGTTTGTTTAAATGTTCAAAAAGACCCCGTTGACGCAAGTCTACATTTCCATGGCTGGTTTGATCTGAGATGGCGGGCTTCCTCTCTGCACGCCTCCGGTCAGCAAGAGGTTTTAATGTTTGAGCTGCTCACTGTGTGTCATTTCCAAAATGCTATAAAGCAACTAGTGAAGAAAAAAAAATGAAGCAAGCGGATGAATTTAACTTTGAGAAAGGACCCCTTTGCTGAGTTTTGCCTTTGTATGTGTGTGTGTCAGTGTTGTTTTCGTCAACGATGACGATAACGAAAATATTTTGCCCACGAACATTTTTTTCATGACGATGACGAGCAAAAAAACGTGTCTTAAGAGACTAAAAATAACTAAATGGATGCCAGTTGTCGTCTGACTAGATAAGAAAGAGATGAAAATTTTCCATAGTTTCTGTCGTAAGTTCACAATTTGTGACATTTTCTTACCTTATGGGTAGTTAGCACGCATATTAGCAATGTTTCGTCGTGTCACTCATGTGACGTGCTGTGCCTTCCCCCTGCCCCACACACACACAAGCTTGTGCCCACTCCAGGCTCCTTTTGTGAAACACATTTGTCAGGTGTTGCTTGGTAAATTTAGTTTTCTTATCTTGGCTAGATATGCCATGTTTCTTTAGCCTTTAAAGGTCTGTAGTGAATGATTATCACACGCTACGTAACTTGTAGCGTTAGCATAGCGTTCATGTTAGCATTAGCATTTAGCGTGGTCATTAGCGAGTGTCATCTTAAACTCTTGGAAAATGCTTTACATACAGTTTGTGGCCTCCAGGTGAGTTTAATTAATTGAAAATAATGTGCTGTTTTCCTTCTGAGTGTGTATTATCATTACAAAGATAATGATGTGCTTGTAAATAATTGTGTGCTCGTCTATCAATATTCAACCAAAATTGTTGGAAACCTTATATTTATCTATGTATTCATGGACTAAGACTTTTGAAGTTTAAAGACAAAGAGTACTTGAGTACATGTCGACTAAAACTAGACAAAAATGATCAGTTTTCGTTGACTAAAACTAAACGAAGACGAACACATTTTGAATTGACTAAAATATGACTAAGACTAATAAGTACTTTCGTCCAAAAGCCTAAGAAGAAAATTAAAAGGGCTGCCAAAAACAACACTAGTGGTGGTGTGTATCGGGGGTAACACATACTGTAGATGTAGAAGCAGCCTCAATCAATATATCGAAATACATTTTCTTCACCGTTTTTTTAACACAACAGTGAGTTCTGACTCTGTTGACAATAAGAAAATGTGGCTCACAGTATGCCAAGAATTCCCTTATAGGGACAGACAACACCTCGTATAGATGACTTTCACGTGAAAGATGTTTAAGTGTGCAAAGTTTTCAAATTCCTTAGGCCTCTAATAATGAAGAGAATGTTTGGACCAGTATTTTTCAAATAGTGGGGCGGTAGGGCATGTGACCTCGGGGAAACATACTTTTTTGTCGTACGAGAATAAAGTGTACTTGCACACCCACTCAGTAGGTGGCAGTGGCGCTCTCCTTCTCAGAGTGTGCACAGTATTTTTTAATAGAATAAGAGCACAGAGAAAAGAATACAGTAGGAGACGAAGAAAGACCAGTCCGTTTACTGTGTGTAAAAATGTTTACAGCAGACAGCGGGAAGCCAAATCACTTAAGACGTCATGATAAGCCGCTTGATCGTTTTTCAGCGAAAACGTGTCGAATATTTCCAGCAATCGTCCCTCTTTGTCAGTGTTACAGCAGTAAACCAGTGTGCACTGTTAGCGTGCTCAGTGCAAAATAACCCCCTATAGCAACGGAGCTGATAACCCCTGGAGCAAAAATGAAGACTGTCCCGCTGTCCAATGACATTGTCGTGTAATTTTAATTTATTATTATTGATTGATTTCATTAAGCTTTATTTTTCAGTATCAAATGGTCAAAAAATGTACCTTGAGTGTATTTTTACAGTTATGGAAATAACTTTTTTTATTCAGGCAAATTGATGTGCCTGTCTCTTTTCTGTTACAAACAAAACAATGTTAATAAAGTTATACTTTATTCTAAGTTGATTTATATTATTTTTTTCCTTCAACATTAAAGGACAATGTTATGCAGAGGTGTACTTATAATAGTTTTAGAGACAAATGGTACTATTCACAGTGGGGGCAGAGAGTTGGGGGGGGCACGAAACGTTTACGTCTTTGTGGGGGGGCGTAACAGAAAATAATTTAGAAGTACTGGTTTAGACACAAAAATGACACCGCTTACATGCACAGCAATTTTGTGACATCAGTTATGCCCACCCACATAAACACTGATAACCACGAACACAGGTGCATGGTACAATGGGTATCAATTATGTCATGAGGAAAGGTGGGAAATAAGGGATATCAGCATTGGATTGGCTAAAGAAAATAGTAAAGGCATTGATGAAATGTCAGCTCCCATGTTCCCTATTCTCAACTATTACACGTTGACCACAATGTAGAAATGTAACTTTGTTACAGGGTTTGTTACGAGTGTGCCACAGCACACTACAGGCTGAAGGCTGTCCACGCCTGCCCTCTTCTATTTAACTTGTAATCTACAGTTAACACGGGCACCGATCATTCTTCAATTATTTAATTGCCCTTGGCGCACAGAGCTGTTTTCTCTATCATTTCAAGTTTTTGAACTAGGGTCCCCATTTTCTTGAAAAATATCAAAAATACTGTACATGACATCAGGGACATAGCACCAAATTCTTGGCCCTTTACAATCCCAACGTTAGTGGGTCCCGACACAAGCCAGGGCATGAAACACACGAGAAGAAAAAAAAAAAAAAAAAACATTGGGCAGGTGGGATTGTTAATATTGAAAGCTATTCTGCTGCTGTTGTTGGATAAGAACAACTTTTTGTTTTTAAAACTGGTTAATGTTGACAACTAACGTTAGCAAGCCTGAAATTGGGGTTTTCCTTCGCCGCAAAAAGCCTGGTTGGCAACTAGCTAAGATAAAGACTTGACGTGAGCATACGGTCATCAGCAGCAGCTGTTTTGAATGGACTATGTTAACTTGAATTCTGTGTTGCCACTAGAGGTGCGCGAAATTTCCGATTCTTAGATTATTCGTGATTCGGCCGTGGAAGATTCGAGAACGATTCACAAACATCCAAATTCCGATTATTGAAATATGTCAAGTAAAGCGGCAGTAAAACACACTCAGCGCGCCGTGCGGTCTTCGGGACGCAATGAGGAACGGAGCGAGAGTAGCTAAACATCATGCTTGTCATTACCCGGCCCCTCGGGTAATGCCAATGCTCAACTCACGGCTCTATCTCAACTCATGCCGCGAGATAAAAAAACAACATCATACCTGACTGCTGCCGAAAGCTGCTACAAAGTACGTCCACATAATGTTAAGGTAGATATATATAGGACTAGATGCAGAATAGACTCGGTGGCGATAGCAGCACATGTAGAGAAAGCTAGGTGCGGGCGTTAGTAAACGGCCGCCATCTTAAAGCAGTACACTTCACTGCAAGGCTGTTGTAGCGAACCTTCCAAGCGAACCTAATTAACTTTTTATCTAGAATACTCCTAAATGGGTAAAATATTGACTTGAATCTATCTTTAAAATAGTTTTAAAATTTTCACATGTCGAAAGTAGACAAAAGGGAAATTATGGAATAACAGGAGCAATTTTAAAAACTAACGGTTGATTGACAACATTAAATTAATTGAATGTAGTATAAAGCTGCTGATACAGAATGGGGATTTGAGTATATTATTTTTTGTTTTTAACTGTTAACTTGATACTGAAATAGTCGTTTATTTAAGCCTGCGAGGCTTTTTTTAAAATTTTTTTTTTTTTTTAAGTTTTTGTAACTAATGTACAAAACATTAGCAGCTAATAGCGGGGAGGTGTCATCAATAATCGATTTATAATCGAATCATAGCCTCTGAATCGTAATCGTAATCGAATCTTTAGGTGCCCAAAGATTCCCACCTCTAGTTGCCACACATACTTTTAAATAGTAATCTGATTATGGATCAGAGATTACTCATTGAAAAAGTAACTTACTGTGTATTGTTATGACTTGGTTTGCATGTTTTCTTGCCAATTACTGGGTGAAGTTGCTGAACCCATTTTTTTTTTAATTTTTGGGGTTGTCACGAAATGCACCGCGCATAGGTTGTTTATTTGTTCTGGCATCGCTATGGGCCATAATAGCCGTGTTCTATGCTGTGTTACTACTAAACCTCGAGAAAACCACAGCGGATATTTGTCGGCGCTTTGGACGTTGCAATATTGCTGTTTTTATTTTTTTATTGATGTTTTTACAAACGATAAGATTTACTCTAATTATTATTGTGTGTAAGTAGTAACAACATACAAGTACATAAACTGTGAAGAAGAAAAAAATTGCAAGATAACATTGCCTAGTCAGAAATGAGTGCTGTACTATGCCAATAAATCAGGGGTCTCCAAACCAGTCCTCAAGGGCCACTGTGGGTCCTGGTTTTTGTTCCAACCGATCGAGTACCGACAGTTTAACCAATCAAGTTTCGGCTAAAACAAGCAGCACCTGACTGCAATCAATTGATTACACTTGTAAGAAAACAGATTGGTGCAAAGGTGTTGTCTTGTTTTGTTGGAATGAAATCCTGCGCCCACTGCGGCCCTATGTGGAATAGTTTGGAGACCACTGCAATAATTATTTAACAATTCCTGCTAAATTAACTGGAAATTTTGATCATGCTTCATACAGAATATTTAGATCTAAATTACTGTTTTGCAAAAGGAAAAGAAATCGGACCCACTTTTACAGAAAAAACATCGATATGCTCTCACCCATTGGTTCCTTGATAACTTTATAGTAGTCAGGGGCGTCACTTGTGTCCACTGGTTCTAGGAATGGCCATGCCATTTTGTGTGCCTGCAGAGGAGAGGAGGAATACATTTGAGACATCTAAACTCTCAGTCAGTGAAAGTGACATTGAGAACATGTTAGACCAGGTGAGGGGAAGACACTAGCAGAAGAAAAATAGGGCTGAAAGTAGGCAGAAATCTAACGTGTGGCTCTGAGGAGACCGAGCTAAGACAAGTCGGACACAGACGGCTTTTGTTTGGTGGCTATTCCAGTCAGGAGGGGCATCAATGATTCAACTTCTACTAGACTTATGCTCAACGGAGAATAAACTGCCTCGGTAGATTTACGCTGAGATGCTAATTAGCAGTAACTTCTCCTGTCAACCCATCTATAAAAGAATTAAGCTTGACAATGAATGGTAGCTTTTGCGGCTTGTTTCCCCACTTACTGTTAAGGAGCGCAGGATTCTCCGCAGGCCTTCAAGGTCTTTTTCAGTGAGCGGCGTGAGGACCGTCATGGCGTCTTCTGTTGACTGGCACTGCGGGCAGACGTATTCGTCGATGTGGTTTGCTTCACTCTGCAGGATGCCCACACAGCGACCGTGGTACCAGTTCTGACATCGATCGCAACCTATGTAGAACCTGGGAGGGGAAAATAAACAGCATTGGCTTCTGATGTACTTTTTATTCACAAAATTGACACTGATATTATATTGTAGCACATTGAGATCAGCCTGTTTTATTAAGTGCTTTATAAATAAAAATTATTATTATCACTATTATATTGTCCTATGGCTGCATACTCCTCGAATCTTGACAAGATTAAAACATCATACTATATATAATTCACTGGAATCTTTCTTTTTGTGGTGATTCGAAGACAAAAATCACACAGTCATCACACAAGGTGGGAGGGTGTATCTTGGGTAGAGGAAGAACAAATTTGTATTTTTGAAGCAATTGCTCAACAAATGGCCTCAAAATCAGTAAGAATATGATATAAATGAAGTATTGTACAGAAATTAAATGGAATCTGTCTGGTCAGCTTTCTTTGAAGACTGAGAAGAGATTGGTCAACAAATGGCCTCAGAATTGGTAAAAATATTACATTAATCAGAAGAATGAAAATCAAAAGAGTAACTATGTGGTATAGATTTTGCAAGGGATAGACGAGCCTCCTACCTCAAATTGTATCTGTGCTTTTCAGACTTATCAGGGTTTCCCCTAAATATGAGAGATTGTGGCGCCCCGACACAAACAAATAACGCCGCCACGCCTTGCAAATGAAATTTCTTTTACATTTTTTTTAAGGCTGTTTGAAACTAGCGGCAGCCGAGTGTGAAGGGTTCAGCGGCAACCTATTCATTGTGTATTGTAATGTCCGTAACGATATGCGGCCCCTTAAGGGACGATCAAACTGGAGAGCTGTGACAAAGGGGGAAGCGGGTAGGAAGAATGGGAGAACAGGCAAGATAGTAAGAGATAGCGGTCGCATGTCACGGCAGCCCGCTGTTATTTTATTGTTATTCTTTATTATTGTTACCACAATAAAGTGGGTAAGCCAATACCGACTCCTCTCCTTCTTCCCCATATCCAGTAAGGATGCAACAATACTGTTTTATATTGAACCGTTTGATACACCCTCTTCGATTCAATACGCAAAAACATTCGATCCAACTGAAAAAGCTCCCAAACTGTATTTTCCGAACTTTTTTTGTTGGCTCCCTCGCTATAATGTCAGGCGCATCTTTGCCTTGTAAAAAAAAAAAAAAAAAAAAAAAAAAAAAAAAAAAAAAAAAGCTATGAGAAGGCTCCGGCCCGCTAGCAGCCCCCCTCCACTCCTCCCCCAAACTGCCTGAAGTGCGGGAGCCGTGGCGCATGAGGATCATTGCTCGTGAGAAAAGACAGAAGCTTAAGGAGGCGGCTTGCCGGCTTCAACGTCGTACAGATCCGTTGTGTGGCAGCATTCTGGGTTTGCTGATACGCTATCCCCACTCGTACATATTTAACAAAGACTGTCTTTACGGATATGTACAGTAATGCCCGCCAATAAATTGTTGCCGACTTGGCTGCTACGAATAGCCTCGGTTTGACACCAGACAGTTTAAAATTCTGGGACACAGAGAGCTAACTGACGGTTACATGATGAGCAATGAGTGGCAAATTAAGAGAGCTGTACTTCAAACTCGGCCTGTTTATGAAAGTCGATTGTCAAATGCTGGTGTTGTGCAGTAATGAGTAGAGGTGTGCAAAATTTTCGATTCTTAGATTATTCGCGATTCGGCCGTGGAAGATTCGAGAACGATTCACAAACATCCAAATTCCGATTATTGAAATATGCCAAGTAAAGCGAAAGTACAACACACTCAGCGCGCCGCGCAGTCTTCGGCACAATGAAGAATGGAGCGAGAGTAGCTAAACATCATGCTTCTCATTACCCGGCCCCTCGGGTAATGCCAATGCTCAACTCACGGCTCTAGCTCAACTCATGCCACGAGATAAAAAACACAACAACATACCTGACTGCTGCCGAAAAGCTGCTACAAAAGTACATCCGCAAAATGTTACGGTAGATATCATTTATATAGGACTAGATGCATTATAGATTCGATAGCGTTAGCAGCACATCTACAAAAAGCTAGATGCGGGCGTTAGTAAACGGCCGCCATCTTAAAGCAGTACACTTTCCTGCAAGGCTGTTGTAGCGAACCTTCCAAGCGAACCTAATTAACTTTTTATCTAAAATACTCCCAAATCGGTAAAATATTGACTTGAATGTATCTTTAAAATAGTTTTAAAACTTTCACATGTCGAAAGTAGACAAAAGGGAAATTATGGAATAACGGGAGCAATTTTAACAACTTTAACGGTTGATTCACAACATTAAATTAATTGAATGTAGTTTAAAGCTGCTGATACAGAATGGGGACTGGAGTTTTTTATTTACTGTTATTTTTGTATATTTGTTTACTGCTATATGTTAACTTGATACTGAAATAGTAGTTTGGTTTAGCCTGAGAGTATTTTGAACAATTTTGGAACTAATGTACAGAACATTAAAAAAAAAAAAAAAAAAAAGGAGGGGGGTGCATCAATAATCATTTTATAATCGAATCGGAGCCTCTGAATCGTAATCGTAATCGAATCGTTAGGTGCCCAAAGATTCCCAGCTCTAGTAATGAGCAGACTTGACTTCTGTGGCATTTCTCAACTTTTTAAATGCCCCGACAACACTCGCGCGCACACACTACATATCATCAAATAGCAACCTAGATGTGCTACGTTAGATCCCCCAAGTCCCATGCCATTGGCTGCGTGAGCCTAGAGTGATCATGGGACGTGTAGTCCATATACTACATCGATGAATTATAAACCGCCAGGACTGAATTGAAGTTAAGGATACCAAATCAATCCATACCAATGACTACAGATAATGCTGCAAATATTGTTAATTCAGTCTGTAACACATATGGACTTAGACCACAAATAGGATGTTTAGCTCATGTGGTAAATAGAGGTGGGAATCTTTGGGCACCTAACGATTCGATTACGATTACGATTCAGAGAGTCCGATTCGATTATAAATCGATTATTGATGCCCCCCTCCCCCCATTTAAATTTTTTTTTTCTTTTTTTATGTTTTGTATATTTGTTCCAAAATTCTCTCAGGCTAAATAAACCAAACTACTATTTTAGTATCAAGTTACCGGTTAAAAACAGTAAATAAAATACTCAAGTCCCCATTCTGTATCAGCAGCTTTAAACTACATTCAGTTAATTTCATGTTGTGAATCAACCGTTAAAGTTGTTAAAGTTGCGTCCGTTATTCCATAATTTCCCTCATGTCTACTTTCGACATGTGAAAGTTTTAAAACTTTCACATCATTTAAAGATAGATTCAAGTCAAGAATTTGCTGATTTAGGGGTATTTTAGATAAAAAGTAATTAGGTTCTCTACAACAGAGCCTTCTAGAGAAGTCTACTGCTTTAAGATGGCGCCTGTTAACTAGTGCGGGAAAGTGTCATTTCACATCTAGTCTAGATATATGTGATATCTACCATAGCTGTATGGTGCCGTATGTTTGTAGCAACTAGCAACTGGGCGCTGTTTGTAGCGACTGACGGCCGCAGTCAGGTATTATTGTTTTTTTTTTTTTTTTACCTAGCGGCATTAGCGGCACATGATATTTACTCTCGGTCCGTTCCTCATTGCGTCCCGAAGACCGCGCTGACAGCGTTTTATTTCCGCTTTACCTGGTATAATTCAATAATCGGAATTTGGATGTTTGTGAATCGTTCTCGAATCTTCCACGGCCGAATCGCGAATAATCTAAGAATCGGAAACTTTGCACGCCTCTAGTGGTAAACATAGCTAAGAGAGCTGTAGCAATCAACAGTGTGCCCCG
Source organism: Corythoichthys intestinalis (assembly GCF_030265065.1). Taxonomy (NCBI): domain Eukaryota; kingdom Metazoa; phylum Chordata; class Actinopteri; order Syngnathiformes; family Syngnathidae; genus Corythoichthys; species Corythoichthys intestinalis. The sequence continues at coordinate 22,907,531 of NC_080402.1, forward strand.
CCTCACTTTGCAAACAGTAAAGATTGTTCTCTGCACTTTGATACAATATTTCTTCAGATCAGTAAGAAATAAACACACAAATATTATGCACTTTGTTAGCAAAAAAAAAAAAAAAAAAAAAAAAAAAAAAAAAAAAAAAAAACGTTAAAAAACACGAATAACACTTGCATTTTTTGTTTTGGAGCATTAGATGGATTGAATCAAATCGAAAATCCTGTCCCTCGTATCGAAAATCGTACCGAACCGTGACTCAACTGTATCGTTGCATCCCTAATATCCAGCGCATTACATTAGTCTGGATTTGACTTTTCGGCAAAATTGAGTGATGGACGGCCGTCTTGGACGGAAGACCAAGTTTGAATGAATTTGCGCTAAGAGGCCCGGCCCAAAATAGAGCGCCGCCACGCCAACGTCAACAACAAGGTGCAGCCGTACTTATAACTGTGCTATCAGACTGTTTCGGGAGTCAGATATACGTAATCACGGCTGACGAAACTTTGATAAATGTGTTTTTTTTTTTTTTTTCAAGTTTGGCGAGCTCTGGGACACTTGAAAAATGATTCTCATACCTCTCCTTGCTAAGTTAATGGTACCTTGATGTGCATTTGTGTGGAAATGTAGTTCACGTCACCTTCTCACCGAAACTAGTAAAACTCTACAAGGCTATTACAATATCAAACAAATACAAAAAATTAAAAGGAAAAAGAAGGACTACGTCGTAGGCCCTACGAGATGCAAGTCGTACTATTACTACGTGAAATTGTCGTATTATCACTTAGGATAACGTAGCTGTTATCAGCTACGCATTTTACGTCCATGTACAGTAGCTGAGAGCTACGACATTAGCCTGGCTAATGGAATATTTCAAATATATCTTTGTTATGCTTCTTCTTGGGGAAAAATTGCCGTGGCACGACATGGTAAGGCCGTCCGACTACGATGCAGCCCACCGTCACAGCTTCAAAAAATCCTAGGGGTAACCCTGCTTATAGTATGTGGCATTCATGTTATCTAACCATAAGTGTCCAAACTAAAGATTTTGTATGTGTAGCCATAATGCTCGAAACGAAAGGACGAGACTGAACAAACAGTTGCACTAGTGATAAAGTATGGACCCTACTTACTGGGATTCATCATATGGCGTCTGACAGATGCAGTAGAGCTCCTCTTTGGTGTTCTTGTGGCCCTGTTTACACTCCAAACATATGTAGTCATCCATATCCTTAGCAGCTTTCTCTGTGATTCCCACACACTCGCCATGATACCAGTTTGTACACAGGTCGCAGCCGATGTAGAACCTTCAGAACGAGGTTAATGAGCACTGTAGGAATTCATTGCTGAGACATAAAAATGCAGTGAACAGTAAGCCATTGGCTCATACTTTGTCTCATCATACGGCGTCTTGCAGATACAGTAGAGCTTGGTGTCCTTCTTGGTCTCCTTGGTACTAGTGGTAGAGATCATCTTCTTCTTCTTGGATTTAGCGGACGTTGCACTCTCCCTTTCCTCATCGCGTTTCCTCTTGTGTGTCGGTGTGACGGCAGTGACGTGGTGCTGCTGAGTGGTTATGTTGTGTATGCGTGCTTGAACGTGTTGGTCTTGGCTTTGAGAGGCGGCGGCGGCAGCTGCTGCAGCAGCGGCGGCTGCCGCTTGTGCAGCTTTCTGCGCTGCTGCCCTTTCCTTCTCCCTCCGTATCTTTAAGAGGTCCTTCTTTAGTTCCTCCTGAGGATCAAACATGTTATAATGATTAAGTCGGAAGTGTTTGATGAAACGGCTCTTTCTCCAATGTTCCAATTTTCCAGCACGGCTTAATACCTGGGCCTCTAGATGGAGCTGCTGATCAAGAAGCACTCGTTTCTTCAAGATCTCTGTCTTCAGGCTCTCTTTGTGGCGGTAAAGAAGTGAGGCGAGCTTATTGGCGGTGGCCAACCTCTTCTTGGACTCTACTTGTTCCTCCTTCTTCTTCTTCTTGGCCTCCTGCCTCTCATCTCTGTCTATTCGGTCTAGGAGGAACTTCATGACCTGATTGCATACAATCATTCTGTAAAAAAACAGACAACAGGATTGGGATTGATCAGAAGTGGAAAAACAACAGTAGGTAGAAGACGATATTGAGTGTAAATCGCCCTACCTAAGGGATTAGTATTTGAATACTATTCAATGAATTTCGATGGATTGAATTAACTATAAATTAATCGCGTGTTAGCTTCGAAATCCTTTTTAAAATGGTGGGAGAATATTTCTAAAAGTCCAAATTCTATGTTTTGGTGCTAACTAGAGGAGCAAACATGAAAAACATAGGCACTGAAAAGACAAGTTCTGAGTTAAAATTGATATTTTGTCATGGTATCTCTGGATAATCTATGACTGCGTCATTTGTACATTCACTTGTGTCTGCCAACATTCACAGCTGGGGGAGAAATGTTTCGGTTCAAGTGAGCAACAGAGCGCCTTGTTGGCGGAGAAGTTATGTGAACGGCACACTAGCATACCTGTGGCTGATGGGGTCAATCACCGGCCAGGATTTGCAGCCGGTGTGCACGCTGTATAGGTGGAACGGACGATGTAGGCTAGGAGAGCACTAAAATGTTTACACTATGGTCCAAATTATCATGTACACAAAGGTTTAAAGTAACAAGTTTTGTTTTTCTGATCACGTGATATCACAAATAATCAATTTCAGAGGTATTTTTTTATTAAGTAATTTGTATCACCTAGTGGGAAAAATGAACACAACAGCATGGGCCACTTAAAAAGAGAGTGTCTACGTATGACTGTCAAGAGTGATGAAGTGATTCAAACTGTTTTGCAGGAAAAGCACAAGGTGGTAATGCGACAGAATGGAAAACGGATGGAAAATAAGCTGGAGACAGACGGCCAAAGGAGCTGCCATGCCGAAGTCACGCTAGTCTGGCTTTGGTGTTTCGGGTCTGTGTGAATTGGCAATGGTGTTGACACAAACATGTGTGTGTCAGAGTCAGTGAACGGTCAGGGCATCGTCTAGTTATAAAGAGGACAGGAAAGGGTGAGAATATTTTAATATTACTGTGCATTCTAGCATTTATCTTGGGTAGCTAGCTTTTGCCACATGAGGGATACTATTGAAATTCATTTATGAACAGATCAGTCATTGCGACATCAGTTGTTAGGGTTACATAGAGGGCATGCAGCTGTTCGTGGTTCCACACCCAAAAGTTCCCATGCTGTGTATCACCTCTCAACATACTGTTATTACTATGAACAAGAGAGAAAGGGAGAGTAACACACACACAGCTAACCTCTGATTCTCTTCTCTCTCCTCAGGTGTAAGCGTCTTCTTCTGCTTCAGATATTCGATGAAAGCGTTCTGCTTCATCACAACCTAAAAAAGACAACCTCCTAAATCAATTTGAAACGACATGGCTATAACGTAGCTCTTTGACTTATGAATTTAAATTGCTCTGTGTCCAAGCTTGCACATAAAGCATTTTTTCCTATATAAACTAATTAAAATGCCATTGATCTGATAATCTGGTCCAATCCCCCAAATACCTGTGCATTTGTGTGTGATTTTGTGAATTTTTGTTCTTAAAGAAAAATAGCACTTTACAACACTGTACTTAATAAAAATAGATGAACAACATAATGAAAAATAATGGAAAGAAAAGAGTCTATGCATCGTGATTAGTGCTGCAGCTATTAATCGATTAACTCGAGTAATTCGATTAGGAAAAAAGATTAAATTTTGCTGCTTTGAGTATTTGTTTAACTCAAGTGACGTTGTAATGGTTTGTTTTGAAAGTGTTTGCTTTTAGTTTTATTGATTTGGGTGGATACACTGCCCTCTATTGTCAACAGTGAATATGACATACCTCATTTCACATGGCTGAATCCAGCTGCTCCCTGATAAGACCAACGAAAGCTCAGTTTTTTTAAAAATGCATTTGTTATTTAGTTTATTTGTAAATTTAGCCGTTTCTTGTGAGAATATGTGTTTGAACCATTTGTTAAGAGCATTGTTAAAAAAAAACAAAAAAAAAACAGTTAGCATTTAATAGCATTTAAGCTAGCAGACTTTTGCTATGCAAGTTAGCCAATTATTCTGTTGTTGTACTTGAATCCTTATTTAATTTTTTCTACAGTTTGAGGGTCAGCTCATGTATTTAAAATTTTTATGTTCCTTATCCGATTACTTGATTATTCGATCTAACTACCGGTAGTTTATCGATTACCGTAATTTCCCGAATATAAGGCGCACCCGTGTATAATGCGCACCCCAAATTTACTTGTAAAATCTAGGGAAAAATATTGTACCCGTTTATAACGCGCACCCTAATTTTAGCACCAATAAATAGAAGAATACAAGAAAACAGAGCTCGTGTACAGATACAGAAATGTCATTTTACTGACTGGTGAAACACAGCACAAGCATAGCATATTGGTAGTTCAAAACATTACCATAAACTGACAATATTTACGGTAATAATACGATTTGACAACTTCTCCAGCTTACCAGAATCTAGGAGAAAACAAAACAGATGTGAGTTTTCTTTTAAAGGCTGCTGTATAACTTGCTTGTTTCATCATGATGAATAAATGTTTCTTCCATGGATTGATACGGTAAAATGAAAGTGAGAACGTAAGTCGGAATCCGTGAGAGCTCATCGCTATGACCACGACAGTAATAGGAACTATTGTTATTTGGGATTGAGTTTCCTGAGGGACAGTTATAGTTGACGGACACAGGAAGTCTGTGTGCTTACATTATGGTCAGAGTTGCGGAGCTGCAATAAACGTTGACTCAAATGAGTTCAAGAAACTAAATTCCGTGCTTTATGAAGAGTAAAAAAAGCAGAATTTAACACAGACGAAATCATTCGGCCGATTAGAGTGAAGTATTACCGAAACAAAATGGTGATGTCACGTACCGTAATGGTCGGCAACGGGTCGCCGCATACGTTTCTTCAACACAACGTGGCCGTGTCAAAAAAAAAAAAAATCGGTTTATATATATATGTAATATATATATATATTTCTGTCTCCATCCATGTACCCGTTTATAATGCGCACAATGATTTTACAAGTTGATTTTTGGGGGAAAAAGTGCGCGTTATATTCGTGAAATTACGGTAATCAACTACTAAAATAATCAATTGCTGCAGCCTTAATCATGATTAATTCTTACAGTCTAATTTCGTGTGATGCCCTTTCTGGTGTGACCACTTTGGCTACCGGAACTCGGAAAGTCATGCAGACACAAACCAAGAATAGGCTTGTTTTTCTATTACTACATAGTGATTTTGTGTAATAAAGAATGTATGCCTGTGAATATTGTTTTACTATTTGTCCACATACTGTACCTTGTTCTAACAGTTTTTTTCAAATATTTGTAAGGTTTTAAAATTATGACTTTAACCTGTTATTTGTTCTTACTCATATTTCAAGGTGCTACTGAATTCGGGTTACACTGTATTTCTTCAGTTAAGTGTAGAAAAAGACCAATTCAAGTTTGAATGCTGCGCATACTTCAGCCAATAAGACCCCTAGGATGTGCTGGCTTTCTGAGCCCACACCTGCTTTTGAATGATGTCCTTCTGGCTTACAGAGTTGAGGGCTTGCTCTTTTTTGGCTTCTGCAGCTTGTTTCTTCTTCTGCTGTTGTTGCTCTCGGAGCTGCTGGATCCTCTGCAGCTGCTCTTGTACGGAAGCAGCCTGAATGGTCACAACATTCCCCATCTGTGGGGACAACATTGTGAGATGATGACATGAACTTCAACAGAAGCCTGAACGACTGGGTTGATAGAACCCAATTATCTATGCCTGTGACACATAGTGAAAAGTTGAACAGTTACACTACTCTTTAATGCGACGGCACATGGTGTCAGAAAATGTCAGATTTTGTGGTATGTTTGCATTACCTGTCCTCCCTGTCCCGAAGTGAGGCCAGTTTGCTGTATCTGAACAGGAAGCTGAAGTTTGAAGTGTTGTGGTAATGATGTGCCACTTTGCTGAGCCTGCAGCTGGGCCAAGACCTAAAGAATTGACATAAAAGAAACGGGAATGAAATAAGGAAAGCTGATAACACAATGACAGAAGGTTTGGGTCTGACCAAACACAACCTTAAAACAATTCATTTTAAATCCACTTTGGGTTTAATTGAGTTGATCTATAGCACTCTCTATCTGTCTATATTGAGCATATACTTGTACATTCCTTGTAAATCTGAATAAACCATACCTGGACCTGCTGCTGCAGTCCAGACATGATGATTTGGGGGTTCTGCTGCAGTTGCAGTTGTGCCGTTCCACCCTGTGTTGTCACTTGCAACGAGGTGGGAGATTGAATAGGCATGTGGGCTTGCGTCTGTGAGGGTAACTGCCCTTGTGGAGTGGATGCCGAATGGGTGCTGGTGGTAGCCAGGGTTGCTGCCCCTGGCTGCACTGGAGCAGCTGCCACTTGAGCAGGCTGGGCCGGTGTTTTTGTCGAGTCAGAGTTGGGCTGGTTGGACGGTGTGGTGGCTGTACAGATTTTGAATAATTTGAGTCACAGAATGTGACAAAACACAATGGCCTTTCTAATGTGTTTCCAGTCATACCTGCGCTTGGCGCAGTTGTTGCCACTGCGGCAGGGGGTGTGAATAAGAACCGCTGCATCTGGCCATTGGGCAAGGTGGCCTGCATGAGCTGCTGGCCGGGACCCGGAATGACCGTGACTCCGTGAGGTATGACCTGAAGCTGGCCGGTGGTCTGACCTTGACCTTGAATCATCACTGTCAGAGCCTGGTGGGAGCCACCAACACCTGAGCCAGCCTGCTGCTTCTAAAGGGAGTTGAACAAGAGGAAAAAATACTTCTATTTATTTCACTTTCGTCAGTTCTATCACTCTTATCATATGTTCAAGATCAGTTTCCAAGCTTTTGCAATCACCTTACAGATATCGGAATACACTCTTTAACATTAACATATACTCTAGGCATGTGCCAGGGAGAAATCTCTCGCTTGCAGCTGTAAGGCTCAACCCTCCCCCAACGTTTGTTACTCAGTTTCAGTGAGTAAGCTGTGCTCCATGATGGTTGGAGGAGGTGAAACTCCTGAACTTTTTCGTCCATCGAAGAAAACGAAATCGCTTGTATGGGAATACTTCGGCTACAGAAAAATGACAGACGGCCGCGGCTTAGAGTGACATGTAAAACAACCGACATGTAAAACATGTTTGAGGAGGGTGGCTGTCGAGGAGGCAATACCTCCGTATGATTTAGCATTTATACAAAAATATAGTTTAGTAACTCCAGCGTGTTTAGTTTGTCAGCGGTGGTAAAACATGTTTTTTTTCACTCTGGCAACTGTTTGTGTTGAGAAAGAGAGTGTGTGTATAATGTAAACATGATACGAGTCATACATACTTGCTTTTTATGGAAAATATTCAATTATTTTTGTTCTGATGGTAATAATGTTAACTTAATATTAGACGTATGTTCCAATTTGCAAATATGTTTTGAAAAATAAAAATCCTGTTCAATGGAAAAAAGTTTTTTTTTTTTTTTTTTATAAATATCTCAAAATAACACATTTTAGAGCTTTAATTGCAATACTGTGATACCGTGATACTTTTGCTTAAGGTTATCATACCGGCACATGCCTAATATACTCTATTATCCTATATCAAATAAAACCATTGTAATAGGGGTGATAGTAGAAGATAAATTAACACACTGGCACAAATTTTAAATCTGTTTACAAAGCCAAGATCGATTCCTTGAAAAAATGTTAGTCAAGCACCAATAAGAACCCTAAATTAACCTGGATAGTGAGTAACATTCACATTGATGATCACTTCACAATCCTCTCTAACCTGGGTTAGCTGTGCGATGTTGAGTTTAACCTGGCCGGATGTCATTCCAGCTGTAGCAGGGCTTGCTTGGCCCTGGCCCGTAACCGTGGCGACGGGGCTGGCTCCAGAAACTGAAGTGGACACTGTCTGGCCTTGTAAGATTTGACTTACAACTTGTTGGCCATTCTGACCTAAAAAGAAACAGGTGGCACATTTATTTTTTCGATCACAAATAAAACAATGTTAGGTTTTCAGTTATTTTAACAAGACAAACTCCAAACAGCAAATTACCTTGTTGGACTACAAGTGGTGTTCTAATTATTGTCTTTCCCATAGGCCCGCCCTGCTGCATTGGGGTTCGAATCGTTGTTACACCAGGCCGGATCTGACCATCGGGGTAAAAAAATATTAACAAAGCATAGACTTAAAAAGACAGCTTTTTCATTAAAATGTCAGAAAAGGGGGAATTGAACAACAGAAAAAAATCTAACTCGTTGGCTGCCATTGAAGGTGATAGATATCCAATCCATATGAATTAGGAGGGGCTGGCAGTAAATAATCACTGTCAGTCCTCCCCCCAGCCCAAATGGATTGGACGTTTATCAGCGTCAATGTTAGCCAATGAGTTAAGAATATAAAGTGTTTTTCCAGCCTATAATAAACAGTCCACAGAGATCGTAAGGTCCACACTCTAATACATTTTAACAACCACAAAAAAGTTACTGTATAAATTAAATTTAAGCATGGCGTACCGGCTGTTGTGTGCCTGGGATATTGGGCCTGATGTTCACAGGTGTAGTGCGAGGCAATTTGATAAAGGTCTGAGCACTACCCGTTGTACCAGAGGGGATGATACCCAACACCTTCTGTTGCATGGCACCTGATTTGAGGGTTGTTAAAAAAAATAAAGACACAAAAGGTCAGAATTAGGTGCGGAAATCAAAACATAATAGGAAAACGCAAGCATGCTATTGTACAACACACTAAAAATGCAACATAAGAAGAACAAATAAAGTTGGTACAAGTTTTGAATTTATTCTCGTGCCACATTCAACAGCTTTACAGGTGGGGAACACATTCAGTGACTGCCAGCCCCTCCAAGTTGAAAACGATTAGACGTCTATCGTCGTCAATGGCAGCCTATTAACTTACTCGCCATTTCCCCAAACGCCCCTGTGGTCGCAAACCAGGAATCCTTCTACAATCATCTGTGCCGCGTCACAAGGGAAAAAGCTGCCACCCATTTTCTGCTACTCAGCAAACTTCCTATGACTAGAAAATGTTCACAATCATACCATTCCCGATACAATACAATACTGTGAAGCAGTGGCGGCAAGCTACAAGCAAGCAGTTGTGCACGGGTCGTGCATTGACATGACTCAATGCATTATTTGTGGGCTTCTCTCTTTGCAAGATGGCCAACATTTGATCACAGCATTAGCAAATATTAGTGGAGCAGGTAAACAAAATCTTCAAAGACTTGCTGAAAGCTTACTTGGGTTCCCCCCAACATATTTGAGCCCCCTCATAAATTATTCACAACTTTTAACTTTCATCCAACAAAGGCAGCATTTCATATTTCCCGTGCAAGCACATGTGAAGTTGATCGCTCAAATAAAAATCTTACGAGTATCACACTCTTTTCCCCTCAGATCCCGCTGTGGGTTTTTTAACCACAACCAGCCAGGTAAACCTTTACATCAAGAATTTCCTTCTTCAAACAGTGACCTTAAACCTGCTTGTAAGACATAGGGTGTCTCTGCTCTGGTCACATACATCAAAACACAGATTTCTATGGACTGGCTGTTTAAGGAACTTGATGAGTTGGGACTCCGAGTGGTGGAGAGGTAGACTTCTTTTCTAAAAGATGAAGGGGAAAAGAAGAAAACTAAAATCCGGCAATAGAGGGTTACCTGTCTGGCAAGTAGACCTCAGGGTAAACTTGTTTTCATGCCTAACTTCCTTAAGCCCTTCCAAAACAAACATTGTGCCCCGCAGTCATGCAGGATAAATAGTCATGTCCATTAAATGGTCACACTCCACCTAAAATGTAGGTTTCTCCTTTAAGGTTACTCCAAAAGGGTAAGAAATATCACTTCAATTTTTGGCAAGTAGATATCAATGTTTTATCCGCAGTTTGCTAATATGGTCGTTAAAATGTATCCCCTTTGAACCTCTACAGTCGTCCGGTTGTAAACTTGCGGAGTGTTTATTTATGCATGTTTTGCTCTCATAACATTTATAGTGTAACAAATATGAGAATCAAATTTCACAACACCCAATTAGTTTGTCCTTTTTTTTAACTAGTAAACATCCATCAACCAATAACTGACCATTCCACTTTTACAAAGGCCTGACATTACCAAAAGTTGAAAAAAAAAAAAAAAATTACAGTTCAAATTAAAAATCCCAGACTAAACAAATTGTACATTCCCTTAAACATCAAACTATAATAGTTAATTTCCATTATATTACCATGCCGTCTGGGCACAACCAGAGATGATGATCCATGCCAAAGTAAGCTAATGACTCAATGGGCAGGCAGACATTAAAAGAACACCACAATAACGTTGAATGAATGGCTGCATTAGACAACTTGAATTGTGCCACAACTCACACCACATAAAAATAACTTTTCACCCCCTTCGCCTGCTTCTGAGCAGAGCAGGTGAAAGTTAATAAAAATTTGGTCTACCTCCTTGGGAAGTTGCCATGTTGACCGTGATGAGCTTGCTGTTGGCTGGAAGAGGCAGCTTGGTGGTCAGTACCTTCCCACCCACTGTGGTTCCTGTAATTTGAAATGTGTGTCCACCAGTCGTGGTCACCGTGGTGTCTGTATAAGCAGACGCATAAAAATCAGCAAACAAAATATTGTAATGACTAAGCTCATGATTCCAATGGTAACATAGCGGGTAAAAAGCTACAATAAGCTCATTAGTACCATTAAATCACAGGTGTCAAACTCAAGGCCTATTTTGTGTGGCCCGCAAAAGAAAATTACATTTAAAATAGATTAAAAATTCAGAATAGAATATTTAATTTTCCCCATTTGTTCTCTCATTAAAAAATAATGAAAACACAAATGAAAAACAAAAATATATATATTTTAGCTTTTATACTATAATGTTTAACAATTACATGTATATTTAAAAAGAGATACAGTATTTACCCTTTTAAGTATTTAATATATTTGCTATTGAGAAACTATTACGATTATTTTGACAATTTTAGGTCAACAATGTCTCTAAACGACAAATCAGATACAAAATAGTTGCTAATCAGTCGATGAATTGCGACAACTCCCAGCTGGCAGACATAATTGCCCTCGAAAGGAAACTACCGTACAGTGGTCTCTTCTTTTTCGCAGTTATGGGGACCAGAACCTGCCGCGATAAGTGAAAAACGAAGTAACCCTACTCCCCACAAAAAAAACAACTTTTTTTGTGTGTGTTCAATGCACTTATTCAGATTTATCATTGGAAATAGATACATATAAGACATGTTTTTTTCACTTTTTTCCAAAGTACAAAAAAAGAAGCTATTTATAGATATTAGGGCTGTCAAACGATTAAAATTTTTAATCGAGTTAATTACAGCTTAAAAATTAATTAATCGTAATTCATCGCAATTAATCGCAATTCAAACCATCTATAAAATATGCCAAATTTTTCTGTAAGTTATTGTTGGAATGGAAAGATGGATATATACATTCAACATACGGTACATAAGGACTGTATTTGTTTATTATAACAATAAATCAACAAGATGGCATTAACATTATTAACATTCTGTTAAAGCGATCCATGGATAGAAAGACTTGTAGTTCTTAAAAGAAAAATGTTAGTACAAGTTATAGAAATTTTATATTAAAACCCCTCTTAATGTTTTCGTTTTAATAAAATTTGTAAAATTTTCAATCAAAAAATAAACTAGTAGCCCGCCATTGTTGATGTCAATAATTACTTACACAATGCTCATGGGTGCTGAAACCAATCAAATCAGTCGCACCCAAGCGCCAGCAGAGGGCGGCAAAACTCCATAAAACACAACAAGTGTGCGTTTCACTGTACTGTCATTTAAATCTGTCTGAGCGGGGCATCTGCGTTAATTGCGTCAAATATTTTAACGTGATTAATTTAAAAAATTAATTAACGCCCGTTAACGCAATAATTTTGACAGCCCTAATAGATATATTTTAATAAATGTTTTGAAGCACTTCAAATTTAATAATTATGATAAGTTTTAAACATGTTACTGTCCCACCGAAATATTTTTAAACAAAAAGTAGAAAAATGCTTGTCTTTATTAAGTGCTTCATTGAGTGAGTCCACTCAAATCCGCTCAAGCTGCTCACTTACACAAAATGAGTTGCCACAGCAACTGTTTAACAAGTTAAACTTTGATTGACGCATGCGGCGCTCTGAAGTTTCGACTTACAAGCATCTCTGGCAAGATCAAACCTTAACGTCGGTCAATCATCGTCAACTTTAATGAGCAACTCCAATGCACTGCCGGACCAAGAGCAGCAGGAGCGAGAGTGAGAGACACTATGTGATCGGATCGGGGCAGCTCTATAAAATACTCCATCTATTTATTTATTTTTTTTGTAGTTGAAAAAAAAAAATCTGGGATGGACTGAGGGCGCGAAGTTTGAAGTGCGAAGTAGCGAGGGCTCACTGTATAACTACAATGTGGCCTTTGGGGAAAAAATGAGCTTGACACTGCTGCATTAATCTATTAACAATAAAATATTGCGATTCCAACAAGTACATGTATGTGGCACTTCCACCAAATTCAACGATTTAGAAGACTTCGAATCCAGTACCTGGTGAGTTTTGACTCTGCTTTATCCACGTGGCAAACGACTGCTGGAAGTTCTTGGTCTGCTGATATTTGACAGGCGTTCCCATCTTTGAAGACAGCACCACCTTGGCGCTCGGAGTTCCCTGGCCTGTCAGTGAAGCCACCATGACCTTAGGCGTCGCAGCCGGTGTTGCGGGAGTTCCCGTTGGAGTGACCGTGACCGAGCCTGGCTTCTGCTCCTGACGTTTCTGGAAGCATGGAAATGTTTATGACCACAAGTCGAAAATAGGGCAATGAGTAGATTCAAAAGAGGAGGTGAGGAGGGTTCGTCGGGAAGTCGAATCTCGGATTCAAGAGGAGCAGTGCGGTTTTCGTCCCGGCCGTGGAAGAGTGGACCAGCTCTACACCCTCGGCATGGTAGTCCGCCCAACCAGTCTACATGTGTTTTGTGGATCTGGAGAAGGCGTTCGACTTTGTGTCTCAGGGAGCCCGGAGGGGGGTGCTCCGGGAGTACGGGGTCCAGAGCCCGTTGGTAAGGGCTGTTCGGTCCCTGTACGACCGGTGTCAGAGGTTGGTCCCCATTGGGGCAGTAAGTCTAACTCGTTCCAAGAGAGGGTTGGACTCCGCCAAGGCTGCCCTTTGTCACCGATTCTGTTCAAAATTTTTATGGACAGAATTTCTAGGTGCAGCCGAAGCGTTGAGGGCGTCCGGTTTGGTGACCTCCGCATTGCATCTCTGCTTTTTACAGATGATGTGGTGCTGTTGGCTTCATCAAGCCTTGAACTCAAACTCTCAATGGAGTGGTTCGCAGGCGAGTGTGAAGCGGTTGGGATGAAGATCAGCACCTCCAAATCTGAGACCATGGTCCTTCAGTCGGAAAACGGTGGAGCGCACTATCCGGGTCGAGGATGAGATCATGCCCCAAGTGGAGGAGTTCATACATCTTGGGGTCTTGTTCACAAGAGAGGGTAGGAGGGAGCGGGAGATCGACAGGCGGATCGGTGCAGCGTCTGCAGTCATGCGGAGTCTGCACTGGTCGTAGTGGTGAAGAAGGAGCTGAACAAAAAGGCGAAGCTCTCCATTTACCAGTCGATCTACGTTCCTACCCTCACCTATGGTCACAAGCTATGGGTCGTGACCGAAAGAACAAGACCCCTGATACAAGCAGCCGAAATGAGTTTGCTCCGCAATGCGTCCGGGCTCTTCCTTAGAGATAGGGTGAGAAGCTCGGTCATCGGGAGGGACTCTGTGTCGAGCCGTTAATCCTCTGCGTTGAGAGGAACCAGCTGAGGTGGCTCAGGCATCTGGTTTGGATGTCTCCTGGACGCATCCCTGGAGCAGGGGTCGCGTTAACCGAATATTTTCCGTCATTGACCGGTTTTTTAAAACGGTGACGGAAAAAACTGAAGTCCATCCGTCATTTTGACAGGTTGCAATTCACACCCCAGACCACAGGGCGGCGAGTGAGCATATTAATTAGCTATTGTCTCTCTTGATGCATGACGTCGTTGGCCTTACTCGGAAAAATGTCAAGGCAACTGAGTGTCCGAAGTTTCTTCAAAAAGCCTCAAAACGACGATGGTGTTAATAAAAGAGGTGAAAAAAGAGGGACTGATGCAGTGGAGGATGAAGGACAGCCTCTGCAGCAATCCCACTTGAGACATTTGATTATGCACAAGCAGGCATGCAATGGCGTACCGCATGCAGACTATTTTTAGACCGTGACGTTGCATCGTAAAGCGGAAGTAAAGCCGAAGTGGGACATTATAGACCCACCCTCGCACAGACCCATCGTAAAAAGTGCTACTTTTCTCCGGTAATCATTCAAAAACGAACATGCCGATCACGCACTGCTTTTTTGGAACTTGTAGAAACGACTCTAGACATTACGAGACATGAAGGATGTTTTCTTCATACGTTTCTGGAACCAAAAACTAGGGAGGAAAAAATGTAAAGCCCGAATTAACTAGCGCGGACTTTAACACCAGCTCGGCGAATCCATTCACGTTTCACATGCAGTAAACATTATGTTTGGTTGGCATGGTCTTTCAGAGGACAAAGAGGTAAGCCATTTTTATATTTTTAACTTATTTTTTTAGCGTAACGTTGTGCCGTACTGCTTCTGAAAAGAATTACAATGGTATTTGACTGCCACTGTTACCGTTTCTGTTATATATATATAAAAAACAACTTTAGTAAGGGGGAAGTGTAAATAAATTATAGGATTAAGATATGTTATCAATGAAAAAATTACAAGTGTTCGTTGGCTGTCACTGAGTAGCATTTGCGATCGCTACACAAAGCTAACTAAATTACCCCCAAGAACGGTAAGAGACGTAGGAAGACCAGAGGATATATAAGAAAGACAGGGCTGATGGTAAAGGATAGCTTGTTGAAACAGGAGAATGTCATTGTCAGTCGCGTCGATAAAAAAGCTAAAGCTATGCTTAGGTCGGCTCGTAGCCTACCTACTGGGGCCACAGTCAGCTGTTTTTGTCACTGCGGAGAAAAAGTTACATATTCATCTGCTTGATGTGTGATGGCACGGTGTGGATTCTCTGTTAAGCTTGTTCGGACAGAATATTAATTAAAAATGAATGAAAATTAAATACTAGTGAATATGTCATTATTATCATTTTAAAAATTTAAGTGACGGGTAAAAATAGATTATGACCGGATTTTTATGACCCTGTCAGTCAAAATGACAGACAACGAAAAAGTCTAGCGCAACCTCTGCCCTGGAAAGGTGTTCCGGGCATGTCCCATCGGCAGGAGGCCCCTGGGGATGACCCAGGACATGCTGGAGAGACTATGTCTCTCGGCTGGCCTGGGAACACCTCGGGATCCCGCCAGAGGAGCTGGTTGAAGTGGCTGGGGAGAGGGAAGTCTGGGCTTCCCTGTTAAAGCTGCTGCCCCCGCGACCCGATCACGGAGCAAGCGGAAGATGATGGATGGATGGATGATAGATAGACCCAAAAGATTATATGAACCCCCCACCTTGGCTTGTTCGGCTGCTTGAGCTTTTTCTTTCTCGACCCTAGGGAAACGAAATATCACAATCTTGAGTTAAACAGCATTTATTACACCATGGACACAATGGAAAATGCATCTTATGCTGACCTCTCTGAAAAAGCTCTGATCTCCCAAAGGTCTAGCTCCTCCTCAGCAACCCATGTCTCAATCACAACGGGGCCCGTCTGCTTGGGAGGTTCGGGTTTCTTGGGACGCAAGGCACTGGAGCGCAGCCCTTTCCTCTGCGGGGTGTGGGTTTCTGTCCAGGTGTAAATAAATCAATTTGCATCCTTTTGTATTATGCCTTTTTACAACACCAGCTAGTCATTAAAGATTGTCTGGAATAAAAGAGATTAACCTTTGGGGGTCTCAGGAGCTCCAAGTGGGCAAATAATTTTGCGGATGCAGTATTCCGAGCGTATGCCGTAGGGTCCCACGTCACGCCGCTTGATGATCTCTGTGGTAGTGATTTCTGTGTCTGACGTCTCTGTGGTAATGAGTGGGGATAGGGCTGGGTTGAGATGACGATGAAGAGGAGAGCCCGAAAAATGGAGGAAATGATCTCCAACATAACACCTGTGTCAGCCACAGGAGATGGATGTATTTCAATCCATGTTTCTTTTTCTTAATGTATGAAACACAAACAAACCTTATCTCTTCGTTTTTGGAAATCGTAAAAATCTAAAGGGACATCTTAAATACCGTACAGTAATAATCTCACAATAAACTGTCATCACTTGGAGTGCTCCGAGAAAGAAACCTAAATGGTTATTTGGGGTGATGGTGAGGTCGAGGATAGCTCTACCTGTCCGTGTAGTACCAACGGCTGCAGATGGCTTTACAGCCATGTCATCCCATCTCAAACAGGCCCAGAGCAGTCGAAGCATCAGACTCACACCAGCCAAAGTGTTCACTGTTTGCAAGCGATACCTGCATACACAAAAGCATAAATGTAGTGAAATTACCACGCTGTAGTTACAATCACGCTCCAATTATACAATAACAACTTTAATGCAAATACGTCTGTGCTTGATAGTGGAAGGTTTACAAAACAAATTGGAAGTTTAGCTGATTCTATGGTTGTTGACGGAGCTGTGTCTGGTACTCTTGACTGTGTGGTGTAAGATAGTTTATTAGTGTGGCATGACAGCAGGACTGCCAGTGACTCACTCGGTGTTTCAGAATCCACATTGCAACATAATTCTGGAATTGGAGTAGCCGGTGTAAAACTTGCCTGGCACAGCCAGACTATTCTCCCTGTATTTTTCAAACACTGAGAAATAGTCTGGGACCCAGCCCATTAACAGCTTCTTGAGCAAGGTACAAAATCAAACGTCCAATCAATCAGATTTGTTTATTTGCGTGACGTGTTCTTAACGAGTAACGTCACTCTTGCGCGCCGAAAGTCGTCTCTACAACAACACAGATGGCGAACGGGAGAGCCGAGAATATGTTCCAATCCGCGATAAAACCAGTTTTAAATGACCAAAAACACATCGAAACAAGTCATTGACAACAGTCAACATGGCTCGTGCTAGCCACATCGAATAAACTTCTCCATTCTCTGCTCACGCTAATTACTTGTCGCTTTAATGTCACGTCTGCCCGTCGCTGATTGGTCCACTCCGCTGTCTGTTTGCTGTGGCTTGCTCCGCCCTCGGAATTTGATCCGCCGGACGGTCGCCAGTTTATATACCAGGTATACCAGGCAAGTGTAAAACCAAACGATGTTTGGGGAGATGTTTGTTTCTTTATTTCTAATATGTAAATGGAACAACTAATATCCGCCTATTACAGTAAATAATTTCATAAGCCTTTTTAGTACATGGGAAACGGATATTATTGTTGACTACGAACGCTGTTGACAGTTGTAACATATTTTATGACACTAACACATTGTGCTAACCACTTGCCAACAATCGATTAATATTTTTCCAAAATCCGTGTTTGCATATTTCCTATCCCTTGTGAGAGCTTGGTGAAGAAAAAAAAAATTGTGTGATGAGGAAATTGAACAGTACTAAAAAGACTAGCTGAATTGAAGTGGGTTAAAAATTTATCATTCTTTAAGCATCACTAAGCAACTTTTCAGTTTTGATTGAATTTTAGCGACGCTAGTGGACAAAAGCGGTAGTGTTTTGCCTTAAGGAAGACTGCGTTTTCCATGGGGACCAGCGCACACCCGCAAAGTGTTATGAAATCATGATCTCCCTGCTGCCTGCAGATGGATTAAACGACATTTCTGTTTCCAGCGGCTGTGTGAAGGATGAATACTAATAAGGTAATGAATCCAGTTGTGGCTAAACAATAGCATATGACGGTTAGCAACCGTGTGGCTTTTTGTGGCTATCCCCCCCACCCAAGCCGACTCGTCAGCGCTGATGAGTTCGGTTAGGGAGGGGTGGGGTTCACGTCAGCGAGTGAAAGCCAGGCCAATGTTTATCGTTCAGTATCTTTTTATACTCGTAGCCTTTTTTTTTCCTGTTCGGACAAAACTTTTTGTCTCTTTTGTTGCTCTGCCATCTTTTTAGAATTCTCGTGAAAGAGTTCGCATCAACATCCCTATTTATATTGAATGGGGAAAGAGGGAAGTGACATATGCCGTAAAGCAGTCAGCACATTTGTAGTTTTTCCTCAAAGTTAGTGCAGGTGAAAGCTATACAGACCCCCAGAAGATTTAAAAAACGTGTCATTCAACTAGTTGTCAGTCGACATATCATCACAAATGAAAATATTTTATAAAGGCTGAAAAGTTACCTAACATTGCTGCTGTAATTTTAAGGATAAGTGTGCTTAGAATGAAACAAGTTACAAAACTAGCAAAATTTCAAATAGCAGCTAATTTTATAACTTTATGTTTATACTATTACCCATTAATCCTGGTTGCTTTTTTAATAAAAAGTAATGCTTGCCAGACTAATGAAATATGCATCAAAATAAATAAAAGGTATTAGGGAAAACAATTTTGACTGTTGTACTTTCTAAAAAGAAAGCACACTTATTTGCTACTATGATTGATGCAATGATGCCAGAGTGTGAGTGGGTCAAGTAGAAAGACATAACTTACCTCCAAGTGATGCCAAATGTGGGTCTTGGGGAAGGATACGGCCAAATATCCTGGGCTGGCTTGGCGTTATAGTTAAAGACTGGCACTTCACGGAATCCGCCCCTCCTCGCTAACACCTTCAAGTTGTCGTGCGGCAACACAAAAATGCTCTTGCGGTTGCTCTTGGTGAGAAACTTACGATAAGAAGGAAGTGCGGTGTCCGAGCGCACCTTTTTGGTGCGGGAAAATTTGCGGAGGCGTACTCGGCCCCTGGTTGTTGAGTCTTCCTGAAATATATCTGCGCGTGATGCAGAATTTGTACTACTGGTTTCAGTTATTGATTTATTGGTGGAGGGTGAAAGGGAGTCCTCCCGTTGAGCCAGTCTCTCATTCTGGCTGTCTTCTAAAGAACTGGACGAAGAGATTTTAGTCAAGGTTCTTTTGGTCATGGTCGTGAGGGTGGAGACGGCGCTTTCCGTTGCCAACGCCCTGGTTGTTCCCTCGCTGACAAGCGTCTTCAATGGTGTTGCCGTCTCCCGGTCACTGTTCTCTGCAAACTCGTCACTTAAACTGGACTCTTCCGTTGAAGGTATTGGCGAAGGTGCCATTCTGATGATCTTAACAACAGGGCTGGTTTTACATCCAAATGAGCTGTTGAGCCGCAAAGTGCTCGGGATATGAGATTCAAATGAATCAATATTGTTGTCCAGTTTTGATATTTTCACAGGTGGTTGGTAATCTTGACCTGGTGTCATTATGTTGCTCTCAAATGATTCTGAAGGGGTCTGTTCTTTTTCTGCTCCATGTGCACTTTTGTTCATAAGAACCAAATCTCCATTTACCAAAAGCTTTTGCTGTGAGTTTATGCCTTCATTCTCTACTTGACCAATGCTGTTCACCTTGGTTTTGTTCGTTATAACATTATTATTTGGACTTACCACAGAGTTTCTCAGCTCGACCTCAGACCCTAAACCGTCCTTACCATTTATCTGAGGGAGAGGAGAAACTGAAACAGGAGAACTTGACTCATCGGCATCCTGCATATTGTCCTGGTTTTCCTCAGGCACTGTGCCATTTATCTCAGTGGTTACGTCTACTGAGCTTAATGTCTCCGGGCTTTTCTGTGAAGTTTTCGGGAGGGGTGAATTCTCACTGTTTATTTGGTCAACAATATTTGTATGTGTCCTTACTGAGTCCACCTTTCTAAAGGAGTCCGTGTTAGGCACCTCAGACCCAATATTTTCAATAAGTCCATCATTAGTGGCGTCTAAGCAAGAACTGTCTTTTTGTTGCTCTGTAGAGCAATCTTTTGGCCCCGTAGTCCTTTCTACAGAATCTACTTTCAATTCCTGTGACAATGTAATGGTTTGTTTATGTGGTGAAGAAGAATCTCTTTCTGAAACAGAACTGCAACTGTCTTTGAGTGTTGGATCAGGAACAGATGAAAGTCGAGCAGCTACATCATCCGTGGTTATTGAGATGACAGCCTGACTGTTACCTTCAATTCCTGCGTCTGCAGGCCTAGAAATTGGAATTGTGCAAAATTTTTGATCCTCTGTCACAGCTTCGACCACTTTGAGCTGTGTCTGAGTCAGCGACTGGGGCTTCAGCGGTGACCGTGGTCGGACTGGGGTGGCCGGTGGTGTTGAAGAGGCGGGTGAAAGAGGTGGAGTGCTCTTGGGTTTGAATGCAGACACACTCTTTGTCTTCTCCTCCATCGTATGCTGCTTCACACGCCGCTCCAGCAGACCGTCGAGTTTGGAGGACTTTACCTTTTTCTTGTATGGAATGCGAGTGTTGAAGCCCTTACTGACATCCACCACATCGTAGTTAAAAGGACGAAGGGGGTCATCTGTAATTTCCTCCTCCTTCACAGACTCCTCCTTAATACTGGACACTGTCAAATAAAAAAGAAGGTACAAAGTTACAATTTTAGAACCGTTCTACAAAGAATTAGTAGTACAAATAGTTGGAACAAATATGTAATACAGTGGTACCTCTACATACGAAGTTAATCCGTTCCAGGACCTTGTTTGTAAGTCGAAATGGTCGTATGTCGAGCAGGATTTTCCCATAGGAATACATTATAATTCCATTAATTTGTTCCACAGCCCAAAAACCTGCACTAAATCCTTAAAAAATACTGCTGGTGCTATTACAAATGGCAATTACACGTAGCAAAACAAATAAATTATAAATCAAAATTGGAATAATGTAATAAAAAGAATAATAATAATTCCTGTAATAGTGTAACGAATCGGGTTCTAATAAGGCGGACGTTTTTTTGTGTACCTGAACGCACCGCGGGGCTCACGTGCCAGAGACAGACCGGTGAGCTTGAGTTTCACTTTCACTTTGAATGTTCTCTTGAGAACACCATCAATTGCGGCAGACAGCAGGCGTTTTGTGTTGAATAAGTTGTAAAAGAAATGATGAAAACGTGGCGAAGCTGGCGATTTCTTTGGAGACAATAAGAATTGTCAGCTTAATTTATAAAGACTGGCGAACGATGGTCGGAGGAGGACCGTGGAGATGTATTGTTGAGCCATTTCACGGATGCCCACCCCACGCTCATATTTTTCTGTCATTTGCATCTTCATTTCGAAGGTAAGCATCAACTTTTTCCTTGTTTCACCACCTGTACCAACCTTTTCTGAAACCTGTGTTGATTTGTCACACAAGAAAATCCGCCGTGCATTCGTCTGCGGTGCTGCCATTGTCATCGTATTTCGAGCATGTCGTCGGATGTAGAAACAAATGGCGAGTCAAATTATACGTCGGATGTCGAAAAGTTCGTGTGTCGAAGCGATCGTATGTAGAGGTACCACTGTACTTGTCTTGTTACACTCTTACTTTGTTCATCATCCGATTTCAAGTTAGTGGAATCCAACTCCCTCTTGGCAGGTAAGTGGTCAACAGGCAATTCCTCAGATTTTTCTGTTTTACAATCAGCTTCTTTCTTTTCCTCTTCAATCTTTTCACTAGATGCCAAAACATCGTCTAGCAACTGATTGTCTTGAGAGGGTTTGGAAGCTGAAGATGAATCTTTGTCTGGTGTATCACTGTTCAAGCCAGAGACTCCCTGAGTTTCAGGTGCATGGATACTCGGTCGTCGACTCAAGTCCAAAAGGGTGCACTTTAGGCCAAGTTTAGCATCTTAGGAACAGAAAAAGACAAAGTACATTCAATCATGGTGAAATAACTCTTAATTTTTAGACCCAGAAGACCACACCGATCTTTCCCCATAGTCCACTGTAGTCACAGTGAAGCCAAGCTCGACATAAACTTTGCCATATTTCTTGGTCTTCAGTTTTGGAACATTTGCTTTTGTTTCATTATCGTGTCTCTCTATGCCTTTCATTTCATCCGTCAAATATTTTTTCCCATCATCTCTTGAGGGTTTGTTCACTGCACTTTCTATCTTCTCAGTGCTTTGAGTACACACGCTCAATTTATAAGAACCTTACACAATTAACTTTCCCTGCGCACACTCTGAAAATTAAAGCACCACTACCATAAACTGTAACTGAAACACATGTTCACCACTGTCAAACACGTGTCACCTGGCATCAAACTGTTCTCCTCCTGTGTAAAACTAAGACTGAAAATAAAGAACCTTCCACAAAAATCTTTACATTTCATTTAATAAGAGAGTTAATTGGCATTGACCTTGTTTAACTTAAATAAGTGAGAAATGATGCTGTATCCAGTGGTACTTTCCCACAGCATGGGAAACTCTAGATCAACTTTGGGTTAGCCAGTTAGCCACTTGAAATAAGACATTGGAAAACTTAAAGCCAAGTTATTTACTAAAATACTAACTCTGAGCACCTGCCTGTAGTAACTAGTGAGTATAGCCAATGTGAGCTGGGTAGATACTGTGCGCTCAAAAGGGGGTATATACTAAGGTTGGGAATCTCTGGCATGAAGCTGATTCGAAATGTATCAAGATACACAGGTTACGATTCGATTAAAAAACGATACATTTTTAAGGCCGAGCGATTCGATACGATTCGATACAGTTTAAGAACGACACGGTTCGATACAGAGTGAAAACGATACGATAGTAAACATTTGTTGTGTGTGTTCGTACAGTATTTTCAACATATAAAAAAAGATTAAAGATTAAATTAAACAACAAAATTTCATACCAATGTTATGTTTTATGAAAAAAAATAATAAAGCTTACCATATGACCGTCATTTTGTTGGATGGGATTGATAATAAAATATAACTCCAGTAACAGACAAGTGCAGTAGACACGTGCAGTAATTTAACTACTGTATTTCCTGGTGTTTTGAACACAATAGGTAAGTTCTAGCGGTTCTGCCAAAATGAATGGGAAGTTAGGGTAACCACGACAGCGGTCACAATCTAAGTGCGCTATGTGGTGAATGACACAAGCGCAGCATGTGAGGTAAAAGATAAATTATCATATTAAGCAATGCATTGAACTAAGTATTAGAAGCCGATTCTTGTGCTCGCGATAGCCGAATTCTATCTTTACAATCGGTTCATTGAATATTTAATGGCTAATTACTGTCGAAACCATTGGTAACTTTACTATCGATACAGCAGTATCTCTCACCTGTAAAACCGGATATCCGGTCGTATCGGTTTATCGTTCTCAAGCTTAGTATATACTAGGGTGATCAAAGGTCCTCTTTTGCCCGGACATGTCCACATTTCACGTCATGTCCGTATCGTCCGGCCGGCTTCTATAATTCATGAAAATGTCCGGTTTTCAAGATTTTTCACGGGACCAATTTGAAAAGAATTCCTACGGCCGCTGGTGGGCAGCGCCTGCCTGCGTTGACAGGGCTCCTACCAGTAGGGGGATAGGGAGTAGTTCTAAGAGACGTTTATGCTACTGCCATCCCCAAGGGGCCGCTATCCTTTTTCAATATGACTGGCATTACAAATTTAGCGCATAAGAAGAAATTGGGCAGAGCGAAGGAGAGAGAGGGAGGCAGGTGTTCAAGTTGTGCGGGAGTGCCATGTTGAGTGGCCGTGTCCGGCGCTGGTTCTGTTTTGTAAATAAAAAGTCTCCACTGGAAAAGCCATCCGACGCATCCAGGTGTTTTATACACTTCACCATCCACTCGAATGAAGAACCGGATCTGTAAGTTTATCTCCTATTAATGTCGATCATGTGTCTTCTGTGTATATTGGGTTACACAGTATGTGTACACAGAGATACAGTATATTGTATTAGTCGTGTAGTAATTGTTTTATGTTCGTGTATTTGGTTGAATGTTAGTATTATATTGTAAGTACTGTAATTTCCGGACTACAAGCCGCTACTTTTTCCCCCTCATTTTGGGTCCTGCGGCGTGTGCAATGATGCGGCCAATTTGTGTATTTTTCTGACGGCCGCCAGGGAAGTTCGAGCATGGAATGTGGGAGTGAGACACGTGGAATATATGTGTGGAGGAAGACGCAAGTTTGCACCATTACCGGTAGTTTAACTTTGTGCGTTGTGCATCCGCCTTTGTGCATGAGTAAAATTGGCATACCTGCATCATGGAAAATGCTCGAAGAAATTAAATTGGCCATCCGAGTTGTATGGGAAGCTTTGATGACGAGCGGCGAGAGATCGTTTGCCAAGACTCGCCGCATGCAAAGAGCCGCTTTTACACAGGTTTGCCGGGGGAGCCTGGCAGCGTGAAGCGCTGTGAAAGAGTCCGCCATCACCAACGGGTTTCGAAGGGGCCATTCTGCTGCGTGACGAGGAGGACAGCACGGGCTACTGTATATGTATATGTATATACATGTATACATATATATATATGTATAAAACTGTATATTTCTTTGTCAATGTCTCTTGTTACTAGGTGGACACACACGGCTTATAGGCAGGAGAGGCTTATGTATGTACAAAATGGTTTTTCCTTTAAAAATGTACTGGGTGAGGCTTGTAATCAGGGGCGCCCAATAGTCCAGAAATTACGGTACATGTGTTTCTTATGCCTCAGGGTTCTGTCATCTATGTTAATTATTTTGAGTTTTTTTACAATCAATACGTATACTGTATAATCAAATGCTCATGTACCCCAAATAAGTCGAAACTACCTTTATTTTACTTTGGATACAAATTTGTGCATGCTGCGCAGTCACAGACTGTATACATACATTTCAATGGGTCTACATTATATTATTACTTTTTTAAATCATTATTAAATGATTAACCGGGTTTTGTTTTTTTTTTCCTTGCGTTTTTATTGTTTGATTATTTTTTAGGAAGACTAAAGTTTGTTGAGTAACCTGTAACCTGTTGAATAAAAAAAAAAATTTTTTTTTTTCTTAATAAAACTGAATTTTCTATTCAGACGAAGGAGGCACACTTAAAATACATTAAAGTGATATAGACACCTATGAGTGAACTTCGAGTAAAACGCAAGTATCTCGAGGCTGAGCCGAGTGTCCTCTTTTTTGGAAATCAAAATATGGTCACCCTAGTATATACAGTATAAGATTACAAAGCATAAAACAACATAATTGACCCCACACCACCTCATGAATATTTTTTTTTTTACCAGACCTTCAAGTTCTTTGCGGTAGTTGGCATTGGTGTTGCCAGGAAGTCTCGGCAGAAACCTCTGGACATAGGTCTTACTGATCCAACTCCAGCCGCCATAACCTGTAACACGATACTCCTCGCCTTTCTGTTTCCATACCTTTGCAGAGGGTAGAAAAGTGAAGAGAATGAATCCTCAGTGGAGTTATTTGGGAGAAATAAAAAATGTGTGGAATGAATGTACAGGAACAAAGACAATGAGAGACCAGGAATAAATATTTTTAGTTGCTGACCACCAGTGTTGTTAATCTTACTTTAAAAGAGTAATTAGGTACAGTTACAAATTACTTCTCCCAAAAGGTAATTGAGTTAGTAACTTGTAGGTAATTGAGTTAGTAACTTAGTTACATCAATGTAAGAGTAATTAGTTACTCAGCAAATTAACTGACGTTACTTTTCATGTTTTACACGTTATTAGATGATCCATTCTATATAACGTCTTTCACATCAAATATGTTTATATTAACTGATTCAAATGAAATGAACTGTCTTTTCGATTAAAAAAACAAAACAACATAGGTCACACTTTTTACATTTTTTAAAATTCACCAACAGTATATAAGAGAGTAATGGTATTCAAACATTAACATTCAAATGCTGTGAGAAAAAAAGCCTTTTTGCTTTTCCTGTTGTACTGAATCTGCACCGAACCGTGACCCCCGTACCGAGGTACGTACTGAACCGTGACTTGTGCGTACCATCACACCCCTAATACAGTAAACATACTGTAGATATATATTTTAATTTGCAGGTGAGGCTCTGAATATTTTCCCTCTCCTATCTTTGCTCTAGTTGTTTTGATTTCATAATTTATATTTTATATATATCATACAACGTTTATAGACATGTAATTGAAGAAAAGTTTAGGGCAAGTGACTATTTTTGGTAATAAAAAATAAAAACAAATTATTATAATATTGTAACATCTACATGCAAACCGCCCATTTGGTGATGATAATGCATACAAAACATGAAAACAATCCATTAATTTCAATTAATTGTACCCACCTGAATGTCACGAACTGTATGAAAAAAAAAAAAAAAGTTGCCTGAGAGTTTAAGATGACACCCTCCACGCCAAATGCTACTGCTCGCGAGAATGCAAATGCTATGCTAACTCTCCAAGCCACCTAGCATCGCGTTTGCAATGGCGTCACAACCCCCTTCCTGCTCTACTCTCTCAGTGTCTCCCACGTCATTCAACCAAATTGTAGTAACGCGCGCCTTTACATCCTCAGTAACGGTAATGGCATTCGAAGATGGGAAAGGTAACTAATTAGATTACTCACTAATGACAAAAAATAACACCGTTAGTAACGGCATTATACTCTAACACCAATAATAACAACACTGCTGACCACCAACTTTAAAAGCAGGATTTCTACTCAACTATCAGCAATGCTCGCATGAACCACAAGACGTCATTTCAAAGGGGTATTGCGACAGAATGCGCATAGGAGGCAAGTCGAGTCGACCTTACTCAAAATGTCAGCTCCAGTTCAACAAATGCAACAAAATGGTACAAACTTCATGCAGTTTTGTAAATGTGACGTACCTGGTGTTTAACTGGAAAAGTGTATTTGACCCATGTAGCCTGTTGCATCGTCTCTTCTTCCTCCAACTTCCTTTCCCTTTTTTTTACCTTCTCTTTCTCCTCACGCTCCATGGAGGTCATGCGGTTTAACCTGAAAAATAGGTCATGGAATTAACAATGTTAAATCTATTTAAATTAATATGCTTTGGGTGATAAAAAGTATATTGGTTAATAGGAACTCAGTCCTTGGTTTTGTGGCTTGTATCTTTTTTCATCAAAAA
Organism: Corythoichthys intestinalis; assembly: GCF_030265065.1. Lineage (NCBI taxonomy): Eukaryota > Metazoa > Chordata > Actinopteri > Syngnathiformes > Syngnathidae > Corythoichthys > Corythoichthys intestinalis. The sequence continues at coordinate 22,934,592 of NC_080402.1, forward strand.
TGGCAGCCATTAAAACACTCTTCATTCTGTTATTCTCTAAATGACTGTTTGAAAATCTAATCTAAGATCTAAGCAATTACTGGTAGTGTCATTTTTTCTCTCATGGGAGTAGAGGTGATTATATTTGAGGGAGGCATTATTTTTTCTGAAGTGGATGAAACTAGTTGAGTAGTTTTTTTTTTTTTATTGCTGCAGTGAACAGCAATAATGAAAACATTTTTGGGAAATTGAACTATGCGAGAACGAATAATTATTAAAAAACACACCTCCCAGTTGCTATGGATTTACCCATTGATGCTTCTTTGATTCTGGATTGCTTAGATTGTCACTTTATGGTTCCAACTAGGATTGAACGATATTGGAAGAAATTGACATCGCGACTTTTTGGGGGTTTGCAATACTGCGATAACAAAACTAGAAGAATTTTCACCAAAAGACTTGAACAGCTCTTTTTGGAAAGACTGGTTGACTCACCATGACCAAATTGTATTCATAAAATACCATTTAATCTAGGCCGGTGGTTCTTCACCCGGGTTTGATCGAACCCCAGGGGGTTGGTTAAGTCAGTCAATGGGGTTCGGTGAAGCTAATGACACTCGGGCCGTATTTTTGGACGCTGACTTAATCTAGGTAGTTTCAGACCAGGTTTTGGAAACAGGTTAGTCCCTAATTTACAGGCTTTATTCTTCTATTCCTCTATCTGATGGAATGAGAAACTGGTTTGCTCAGTGGAAGGTTGACTATCACTTGGTATGAGGAAGTACGACAGACCTACGGATGGCGCGCACTGCGTGGACATAAAAAACAACATTTGCGTCACATTTTACGCCATAAACGACTTGACTGGAATAAAAGAAAAATAGAAACAATGTGAAATGAATCGAGTTTAATTTCATTTTCCAAAGTGAAAAGAAAATCAAAAGGGAAAATTATTTGTTGCGAATTCACACTGTTTATTGAATTCCTGAGAAGATTCATATACATATATATATATATATATATATATATATATATATATATATATATATATTTTTTTTTTTTTTTTTAAACAAAGACTTTGTGTACTAATTTGGCGATCGCTTTGTGCAGGGTGTTTCATTAAATTCGATATAATTTGAGATTTGAGTAAACATGACAAACTGCACAGTCAAGTTTAATGCAACTAAGCAGGTTTAATGTTGAACAATATCATAAATATTAATATTCCTCCAAATTTGAATGAAAAATTCTAAAATATGCGCATTGGACCAGTCTTGGTTAAGTGGTCTGATGAGGCTGCAGGCTAATGCTGCAACGATTAATCGATTAACCCGAGTATTCGATTAGAAAAAAATATTCGAATCAAATTTTGTCGCTTCAAGTATTCGTTTAATTTAAGTGGCGTTGTAATGGTTTATTTTCAAAGTGTTTACATTTCGTTTATTGATTAGGGTGGTTACATAGCCCTCTGGTCTGCCTCATTTCACATGGCTGAATCCAACTGCTCCCTGTTAAAACCAACGTAAGCTAAGTTGTTGTTTGGGCTAGTGTTTTTTAATGCATTCGTAATTTAGTTTATATGTATATTTAGCCGTTTTTGTGGGAATATGAGTCTGAACCACTTGTTAAGAGCATTGGAAAAAATGTTAGCATTTTATAACATTTAAGCTAGCAGACGTTTGCTATGTAAGTTAGCCAATTGTTCTTTTACTGTACATAGATCCTCATTTATTTATTTTTTATACCGCTTGAGGCTCAGCTCAGGTATTTTAATTTTTCATGTTCCTTATCCGATTACTCGATTATTCGAACTAATTAGTTCATCGATTAATCGACTACTAAAATAATCGATAGCTGCATCCCTACTTCAGGCATAAAGATAAAAAAATACATTTTGGCCTGTTTAAAGACATGCTGTCTAAATGGAGAAATTTGAATGGAAATTCACTTAGTTTTTAGCTTGCTAGCTTACAGGGTTCGGTTAATGCACGTGGGAGACTCATGGGGTTCAATACCTTTAGTAAGGTTAAGAACCACTGATCTAGGCTAAGTGGGTTCATCTATTAATGATGAAGATTTGCTGTACAAGTATATAAAAGGGATCCAGGGGTAGGGTTGGGCATCGAGCATCGATGGGAACCGTTTCTAACAGTCCGATGCTCCCGGAATTGTTCGAAATTTTAAATTTCGATTCCTTGTTTCGATGCTCTGACCGGCAAGTGGAAAAAAAATTGCTCAAATTCAGAGACTGATATTTATATACAAATTAAAATTAACCCTGTGAGAAGTTCATTTAATCTAAAAAAACATCGAGAAGTTAAGACATTAATATAAACTAAGTATTTTTTTTACCCTGCCACTTAAAAGAATCGGAATCGAGAATCGTTCAGAACCGGAATCGAAACGTGGAATCGGAATCTGCACCTAAATCGTTCAATTTCAAACGATGCCCAACCCTATCCAGGGGCCATGCCTCTTGCACACTTACTGCTTCTATTAAGCAAAACAAAAGTTTACATGTTCAAAAAACAAACAAACAAAAAAAAAAACAATTGCACGTCCTGCATGCGCACATCACGATGACGCTGTTCAAACTATGTATTGTGCAGGCCTCGTTCCAACTCTGAAATGTTGGCTACATTAAATGTGGGGTGTTGTGTTCAAGCAGTGGTCGCTGAAAGGCATAAGTGGGTGGTTCTAGTAGCGGACCTGCAGTCTAAATATTATTCCTCGCGGCTAGGGTGGGTCTTTTCATCTGATCTGGTAAGGATCACCACTGGCTGCTGAAACACTCTGACTGACAACACACTTCCTTTGTGCAAACACTGAAGGCTTGGTTCGATCTATCAGCATTTGTAACTGCAGGAAAACTTCATAGAAATCAAGTATCGATGTCTATGAAGTTTGCCATACGTACTCTTTAGGTAAATTCATTATTTTTCAGAAAGGTCTTCACAGCTGAATGATGATTACATTTCCATGCAAATACAGTGGAATCTCGTAATTCGGAACCAACAGAATCCAGATTTAGCAGAGAAAATCCTCAGAAAAATTAATGTCTGTCTGGAACTAAAAACACCAGAGGGTAGTGAGCAAAGTCCTTTCCATAATTGCTGCTGTTGTTTGCTTGGCCCAGTCAACAGACAAAGGCTGATAATAAGAGTTGCGCAGCGATGGGCTCCAGGTTAGCGAGGTTCCACTGTACTTCAATCGATTTTGTGCTTGACGTGTACACAGCAAAACACTGATAACCTGCTCTTTGTACCTGGTGTGGCCAAGTGAATCCTTCCAGACTGGCATGGTTGCCACAGGTTTGATTGCACACTCCATGATGGCCAGAGCCAGGGCAAACTCCCTGGCCTTACTGCACATTTGTACTGCTTTGATCCAATTGGTCCTACAAAACAAACAATTTCTAAACTCCTTTTCTTTACTTTTGGACCATCAGTGTTTATTTTGTTCCAAATAAAAGTACCGTATTTTGCTGACTACAATGCGGACATAAAACCCTTTATCTATGACGGTTCACCTAATGTGTGAATTATTGTTGTGCTAATGACGTCAAACCATTTCATTAGAGCATAACTATTAGAGGTGGGAATCTTTAGACACCTAACGATTCGATTACGATTCAGAGGCTCCGATTCGATTATAAATCGATTATTGCCGCGCTTTTAATGTTTCGTACATTAGTTCCAAAATTGTTCAAAAATCTTCTCAGCCAAAACCAAACTAATATTTCAGTATCAGGTTAACAGTTAAAAACAGTAAATAAAATACTCAAGTCCCCACTGTATCAGCAGCTTTAAACTACATTCAATTAATTTAATGATTTGAATCAACAGTTTAAGTTGTTAAAATTGCCCCCGTTATACCATAATTTCCCTTCTGTCTACTTTTGACATGTCAAAGTTTTAAAACTGTTTCATCATTTAAGATTCAAGTCAAGATTTTGCCGATTTAGGAGTATTTTAGATAAAATGTGAATTAGGTTCGCTACAACAGCCTTCTAGAGAAGTCCACTGCTTTAAGATGGCGGCTGTTTGCAAACGCGACAACTACTAAACGGCAAGTCTGTCATTTCGCATCTAGTTCTCTTTACATGTTCTAACGTAGCCGTCTTCTGTCATTTTGCATCTAGTTCTACATATATGTGATATCTACTGTAGCCGTATGTGGCCGTATGTTTTTAGCAACTAGCAACTGGGCGTTGTTTGAAGCAGCTGTCGGCCGCAGTCAGGTATTATTATTTTTTTATCTAGCGGCATGAGTTAACCATGATATTTACTCTCGGTCCTTTCCTCATTGCGTCCCTAAGACCACGCTGAATGTTTTAATTCTGCTTTATCTGGTATAATTCAATAATCGCAATTTGGATGTTTGTGAATCGTTCTCGTCACATGAGTGACACAACCAGACACTGCTACAATGAAGGCTAACGGCACATAAAATGTCGCAAATTGTGAACATGTGACGAAAACTATGGCGTATTTCTGTCTTGTTTCTCGTCTTGTTAGACAAAAACTGGCTTTGGTGTCCTTATAGTTTAGTCTCCCAAGACACGTCTTTACCTCGTTATCGTCTCGTCATCATAATGAAAGAATTGTTTGTCGACTAAATATTTTCGTTTTAGTCACCGTTGCCAAAAAACAACACCGCGAATGACAAAATGTGTACATTTTGAGCTAATGCGCCTTATAATCAGGTGCGTCTTATGTATGAAAATAAACTTGTGTATTGATGGTGCGCCTTATAGTCCGAAAAATATGCTAAGTAATCAAAAGTGTGCTGAAAAGAGCAACACGATGGCCACATGATGTGCTGCTTATTTCCATACCTGTGTGAGGCCCAGTTATGGTGCATGAATGGTGATGGAACATTGTTTTCCAATTGGATAATAGTCAGCCTTATTGTAGAGATAGTTATAAGCTTGGAACCGTGGATGGACCCATTCCACTTGAATTCCCCTGCTGGAGTCATGCAGAACTTGTGGGAGAGATGCCGCCTTTTGTCGTGATCCTAGTGAACAATGAACATGTATTTCGAAATCATAAGATAATCTATGGGAGTGTCAAAATGGTGTTCTGTGAGTACAGAGCACTACTTGCCTCTCTGTGCTGGTGCTTATTGAGGGCCAGGGTGTTTGTACTGTACTGGTTATGGTAGACACGATATTTGCCCTCCTGACCGAGCTTGAAGTATTGGCAGAGCGTCCCTTTCATCACCACGTCCTTACTGCGTGTGCTGACACGGGTAATGTCACCTTGTGCATTCACTACAAGGATCTATAGACAGGCACAGAAAATGTTTTGTGTTTGTTAAAAGTTTCAAGTAATCAAGAAACACCCTAACAGTTGCTTTATGCTTATAAATGTCCTTCTTTTACATTGGTTGTTTCTGTGGATATTTATGTGAAAAAATGTTTCGTTGTATTCATGGTCACTTTGGTTATATTTTTCTCATATGTTAGTTTTTCCAGTATGTGTTCCCAGAAGATAACGACTTTTTATTTACCTCTTTAAAATAATTTGGGATTTTGGTAATTATTATTAGCAGTACTACCTGTTGATATGGAATGTGTTTGTTTCCCTAGTAAAGGGAACATAAGTGAAAATTACTGCATTATTGCAAATAGTTTTGACTTAATTATGGGTTTGCACCCAGCAAGTGTGAAATTAAAAGTTATGTTATTTGCCTAGTTCTAAAAATGTGTTTGTGAGCAAGCTTTTCTGAATTTCACCCCCATTTTACAATTCATAACAACAGCTCTTATACAAAGTTTCTCTGCACATAATATGATAGCTCAACACCCAGACAATGTCATTCATCTCCTCACCTCTTTTCCTTCCTTGAAGCCCTTGTTGGCCTCATGAAGGGCAGCTGCCACCTGCTGGCTCTTCATCTGGCTCAACTTGCTCTCTGGGTTCCTCAGGCGGGTCACCATACGAGTAGCAGATGACTTCTTTCCACTTGGACATTCACCGTTGCTAGAATCTTTCCCATCTCCTGCGAACACAATGTCAGTTTTAGTCAAGACGGAAAGTGCAAGTAATTTACACCAAAATGTGCAAAATTTGTAACCTCAACCAGCATGGATATTGGTGGAGCAAGTTGTAAGGAAATTAGGGCTGCAGCTATCGAATATTTTAGTAGTCGACTGAACATTCTATCGATTAATGGAGTAATTGGATAAAATATTTTTTATTAGGTAAAGAGCAATTTAAATAAAAATAGTGTATACCTGAGAAAACAAGACATTTCATCTAATATTGAACCATTTTCAGTCAATGTCGTTATTTTCGACGTACAATGTTGAAAACAGCCAACAATTGCATCTCAGACGTGACTAGAAAAAAAAAAAAAAAAAAAGACTAATTCACTGCTTTCACTCAAAAAACCTTTGAATCTTATAAAAAATCTATACATATATTTCTTACCTAAAAATGCCAATACGCTTGATAACACACCACTTTAAAGTTAGGTGTTTATATATATGTTAGCGCTGAGAAGTCTACTGATTTAAGATGGCGGCTGTTTACAAACGCCGCTCACTCTACATATAATAGCTATGAGACGCATCAGATGCTACCTGCTACCACCGTAGCATCATGCAGGCTAGGTTTTAGCAACGTCGGCGTAGTTTGTAGCGGCTGACGGCTGCAGTAAGTTTTTATTTTTTATTGCTTCTTCCTCTACGCACGTGACATCAGCGCATTGTCCCGCAATAAAAGTAGTTCGGGCAAAACGTGATGCTTTGAGCTGGCAAAATTAAACGATTCCTCAAGGTGAATGAAATTACTCAGTTTTTAAACTCGAGTTACTGGAGTTGCTCGAGTATTCGTTTCAGCTCAATAGGAAATGTTATTGTGTCTGACCTGTGTCTTCGAAGCTTGCCAGGGATGACTGGGAGGACTTGTCAGCCAGGTCTGGAGGTTCAGGGCCCCTGGGTGGGACCATCAGGCCCATGCTGCTATTACTGTTCTCCTCAACAATCTGGTTGGGATGGCTGAGACTTGGAACACCATCACCACTAAGAGGAGCAGAGTCTGATGGTAGTTGTTCCGCTGCAGGAAAGAGAAAACAAAACATCTTCACTCAACTTGTGAATGAACAAGACAATTTTGATTAAGCCTGAACGATATATAATTTAAACATGCGCAATAGTCCCATCGCAAAGACGTGCCATAGTTTATTTATTTATTTTTTTAATCCACAAACCTAATGCGCTCGCACAGCCCCCCCCCCAGCTCTTAGTTCCTTAGTCACTGTGGCATTCGCTTATTAAAGTAAACAATGTGGACGGATGTTTGTCTTTGATCTTGCCAGAGAAGCCGACTTCACATGCGCCTCATACGTCAATCATCGTTTAACTTGTTAAATAGTTGCTGCACAAGGAAGCGTGCGCTGGAATGAATGTGTGTCGAGACGTTCAAGGCAGCTGGATATGTTATGTCGTGGCAATAAACGCTAGAAGTGATCTTGAGGAGTTTGTGATTTCTACATGTCACTCCAGGAGTCACAGCCAAGTTAGGTAAACAGAAGCAATTAATAAAGCCAAGCATTTTCTACTACAGTACTTTATTCTTGTTTAAAAATGATTCGGTAGGACAGTAATGTTTAAAACTGATCATAATTATCACATTTGAAGTGCTTAAAAACCATTTATTAAAATATATAATAATATATAATATATATACATTTTTTAAAACCATACTTTGGGGGAAAAAAAGTGAAAAAAAACATGTCTTATATGTACCGCTTTCCAATGCTAAATCTGAATAAATACAACACACACACACACACAATATATATATACATATATTGGGGGGTGGGGGTGCGCTATTTTGCAGTTTTTCACTTATCGCGGTGGGTTCTGGTCCCAACTAAACATGAAAAACGAATTATCACTATACACTGTGGTCACGGTGAATCATCCAAAGTCTTTCCAAACACCTTTTCAAGTCATCTAGTGAAAATCTCGTTGAAAAAAATATCGATTTCTTTTTAATATCGCAAACCCACAAAAAAATCTCAATATTTTTTCTAATATCGTTTAAGCCTAGTTTTAATTAAGTCAACATAAACATGTTAGCCTTGATTGCTTCGACTGGCTGTGGCTTAATATATGGGGATGTCCTGCTTGAGCAGCTTGATACTATAAGTAAAGGCTGTGGCTCCCTCTCCTGGGTAACCACTATACATGCAAGCACTCCCCGCTGATCAATTACCTTCAGTTTTGACATCCTTTTTCTCTCCTTCTGTATCTTCAATTGTCTGCTTGCACTCCTCATTGGTGTTCTCTTCTTTGACGCTTACAACTTGCTGTTCTTCATCAAGCTTGGCGTCTTCATTAGCATTTTTTTCAACATCTACGTCCTCCTTCTCCTGCTCTAGACGAGCTTTAAGGGCCTCCTCAGCTGCCTGTCTTTTTACTTCCGCTAGCTCTTCCTCCTTCTTGGCTCGCAGACGCTCCAGGATCTCCTCTGAATGAAAAAGTGTGAGATTCAAAAGCCATGACATTAAACCAAAAAGTTGGGTTTACATGTTATCATTTGTTGATGCAACAACAATGCAAAGCTGATCAATTGGTTGGCAAGAAGTAGGAGTGGGAACCTCTTGGTACCTCACGATACGATACGATTTGCGATACAAAGCTCACGATAACGATGATCTGACGATATCGCGATACAACGATTTTCGATACATTGGTTAGGAAATCATTCTAGGATACTCTACTAAAAACTATTAAACAGAAAAACAAGCTTATGCTGTGAATTGGAATGAGTTTATCACTAGTAGACGTCCAACACGTTTGAACTTGTAGGGTGACAGCGAATGAACTTCATTCGCTGCCATCCCTCCCACTTCAAACAGATTGAACGTCTATGGTCGTCAGTGGCAGCCAATGCGGCAATGAGGTAATTTTGGGCCATTTAAGGTCATTTACCTGTTGATTTTCAGTTACTTCCTGTTGATTTAGGGTTTTTTTATGGGTCACTTCCTGTTTATTTTGAGTTACAGAACAGGAAGTGACCTGGGAATCACCAAATGAATAGGCAGTGACTCCAACTCAACAGGAAATGACCAGTAAATGAACAGCAAGTGACCTGTTAATGCCCTGAAAATCGGACCGAATGACTGTGAATGCTCTGGTTTAGGGCTGCAGCTATCAAATATTTTAGTAATCGAGTAATCGACTGAAAATTCTATCGATTAATCGAGTAATCGGATAAAACTTTTTTTTTTTAGGTAAAGAGCAATCATAAATATACATGAGAAAAAAAGACATTTAATCCAATATTGAACCCTTTTCAGTCAATCAATGTCTTTATTTTCGATGTACATTGTTGAAAACAGCCAACAATTGCATCTCAGATGTGACAAGAAAAAAAATTAACTGCTTTCACTTAAAAAAACATATTTCTTACCTAAAAATGTAATTACGCTTGATAACACATATCACTTGAAAGCTTCGTGTTTTTCCCACGTGTTTCAATTGAATTTCCATTTGTGTCAAGCTATTTTTAAGTTCTAGTTAAGTTTTAAATTAGTCTATAAACTGTAAGTACTGATAGGATTTTGAGTTTTTGCAGTGTTCAAAATAAATGTATGGTATCTGCTGTTAGGCATGTGCTGGTATGCGATTTTGACGGTACGATAACCGTGGGCAAAAATACAGCGGTTTCACGGTTTTGCATTATAGCTCCAAATGGTGTTATTTTGAGATGTATGGGTTAATTTTTTTTTCCCCATTGAACAGGATTTTTTAAAAAAAATTTCAGAACATAGTTGCAAATTGGAACATGAATATATTGTTAAAATAAATTATCAATTAAAAAAAATATTTATATTTTAAATAAAATTAAAATAAATATAACTTATAGACTATACCCACAGCCACAGCTCAAGTTGCTCAAAATTAGAGCAAGTACAAAATAATTTCCATAAAAAAGTAAAAAACACTTCTGAATAAAATTTCTAAAAAATTCTACTGCATGACTTTTTTTTTGAGGGTGGAAAAGCCCAACTGAAGTTTTGCCATTTTCAGCCAATGTGTCAGCTCTAGTCTACATGATGTCATGCCTATGTGTTAAGAAACAAAGAATTCATAAGTTAATAAGTTAAAAATGTATAAGTTAGTTTAAAGTGTAAATATTGTATTGTAAATATTCCACTTACCATGATTTGAGAGCTCAATAAATTGAAGAAAAGTACGCCTTATGTTTGGAGTATTTTTTTTTGGGTTCACTGGCTGTCTAGCCGATAGTGTCACTTTCACACACAGCAACAAACGGGACAGTAACGTAATATTTATTAGCGCTAAGAAGTCTACTGCTTAAATATGGCGGCTGTTTATTAACACTGCCCAAACGCAGCTGAGTCTGCAATTTCGCATCTAGTCCTAAATGCATGCAATATCTATGAGACGCATCGGACACTACCTGCTACCACACTAGCATCATGCGAGCGCAGTTTTTAGCAACGTCGGCGTAGTTTGTAGCGGCTGTTGGCTGCAGTAAGGTTTTTTGTTTTTTTTATTGCTTCTTCCTCTACGCACGTGACGTCAGCGCCTTGTCCCGCATTAAAAGTAGTCCGGACAAAACTGAGAGAGCTGGCAAAATTATATGATTCCTCGAGGTGAATAAAATTACTCGGATCAGTTTTTAAACTCGAGTTACTCGAGTTGCTCGAGTATTTGTTTCAGCTCTACTCTGGTTTTAAATGAACGAACGTTCCCAGTCTAAATGGATTGGGCGTTAAGCACTGTCAATGGCAGCTTTTTTTTTTTTTTCTTCGATTCCTGACTGGAGCATATCGATAACCTTTTGGGACACAAAGTATCACGATATATCACCATTTCGATATTTTGTCACACCCCTAGCAAGAAGCATCGAAGAGTGTCCACATGTGCCATTCAACAAATTTCACTGTTCGCTCTATTGCATGAAATTTTCTTTATATATATATATTTTTTAAAGAATCTATTTATTTCCTCATTTATTTTCACTTTTTCATACATTTTTTTGTGAACAAGGCAAGGCCAGTTAAGTGATTGCACTGATCATCAACTGGAAAAAATATATTGACTACGCAAAAGAAAACCTAAAACCTGTTAATTGTTCATCAATGAAGTTGTCATATTAGCCAATTGTAGTTCTAACAAACATCCTGTGATTTAAGGGGGGCAAAATGTGGAGAATTGCTTGAATACAAATACAGTAGTGGGGTCTCTGGAGAGTGAAATTAAACAACCGAGTAAATACTTATTTATCTACCTGTTTCTACAAACCTGTTCGTAAGAGCCCAGGTAAACTGTCAGCCCACAGTTATGTAACAATGCAGCTAATTCACATAATAATCACACCCAAGCCAGACTTTTTCAAGTCATAATTTGGCAGTGAGATTGGGCAAAGATCCGCCATGTCCAAGCCCCACTTTGTAAAGGCAAAAACGTGAAGAAAATGGAGTTAAGTGAGAATATAGAGCTCATTACCATTGGCAACATTGAGGAAACACCTGTTGTTGCCCCGAGCCTTGTTGGTAAGGTCTTCTGTGATGTCCATGTGTGCATGAACTTCATCCCGAATTTCCTCGAGGGCAGCATAAAGATCAGCCTCCCAGTATTCCTTATCTAAGCATCCTATGAGCTCAGCTAGCTGGACCTAGGAGAAACAAAGAGGGAGATAGGCTCCTTGTAAAAAAACAAAATACACTACATCTAAACATCTAATGTAGCACAGCATCTATACTGTAATCCAAACAATAACTGAACAACAGACATTTGCCCTAAAAAATGCGTGACTTACCTTCGTACTGTAGTACCAAATTGTTTTATTCTCCTGCTCGCCATCTTCTTCTCTGTTGGGGAAAATGGAGAGGACACATGGGAGATTATTTTTGTAATGAAAAAGGTGGAGTAATGTTTAGTAGGGAGAAACATTCATCAAATAAGATGTGCGTGTGATTAGCTGTACAGTGTTTGATTATTGTGATTCATCCGCCTGAGGGTAACAAGTGGGAACAAAAGTCAACATGAACTTTAAGTGTTCTAAACTGTTCTTTTAAAATAACAACCCCTACCGCAGCATATCATATCCCTCAACTCACACTCAAAGTTTAACACCGACAATAACACAAGGAATTCTTGATCCTACTTGATGTACTGGAACTCCTTATATCTAGCTGCTTCATTTTAAAGTGGCACTGAAGTCATTTTGCAATATTTTAAACTGTTTCTTGCTTAAAATAGGAATGCGCACTAGTTGAAGTGTATTATCTGTGTAGCTTTTTTTTTTTTTTATTACAAACGGTGCTAATTCTGCAAATGGTAGGTTTTGAAACACATCGTGCCTTATTAAAAAAGTACCTCCCCTTTTTGTTCTTACTCCACAGCCACTGATATCGGGAGTGCTAAACACTGACAAAAGCCGATGGAGGTTGACAGTTTCTGGTTCTTAACTGAGCCACATCAAGCATACAGTACATTAATAATGCAGGATTTAAATCAATACATGATCATTTGCTGTGGTTAAGTACAATATATTCTTGTCGCATGACCAGTTCTCATCTTTAATTTTTTCATGCCCTTCACAGGCCCTCCGCCAGTCACAGTTTACCCGTTTGAGACTATACCAGTCGGCTTGCACACAGCAGAAAGTCAGCTTCTGCTCCTGGTCCTCGATTGACTCGCTGGACTGTCCATCCGGCCGGACGAGAGGCACTTTGCCCAGCCTCCTTGCGTGGTTTTCAATCGACTTATCCCCACCCCTATCTGCTGTGCATCTTTTCTGGGCGTCTGCAATACGAAGATGACCTCCAGCCTAGATGCAACGTGTGATTGTGTTGGCGTCAAGTGATATGAAGTTTTATTGAAGTGGAAATAAGTAGCGGTGGGAATGTTGGGGCATCTAACGATTCGATGACGATTCAGAGGCTCCGATTTGATTATAAATGTATTATTGAATTTAAAATTGCTCCCGTTATTCCATAATTTCCCTTCAGTCTACTTTCGACATGTCAAAGTTTGAAAACTGTTTCATCATTTAAAGATAGATTCAAGTTAAGACTTTGCCGATTTAGGAGTATTTTAGATAAAACGTTAATTAGGTTCGCTACAACAGAGCCTTTTAGATAAGCAAGTCTGTCATTTCGCATCTACTAGTCCTTCTTCAAAAATTAGCATATTGTGATAAAGTTCATTATTTTCTGGAATGTACTGATAAACATTAGACTTTAATATATTTTAGATTCATTACACACAACTGAAGTAGTTCAAGCCTTTTATTGTTTTAATATGATTTTGGCAAAAAAGTCAAGAAAAACCAAAAATCCCTATCTAAAAAAATTTGCATATTTCATCCGAGCAATACAAAAAAAGTGTTTTTTAATACAAAAAAACGTTACCCTTCAATTAATTATATCAGCTATGCACTCAAAACTTGGTCGGGAATCCTTATGCAGAAATGACCGCTTCAATGCGGCGTGGCATGGAGGCAATCAGCCTGTGGCACTGCTGAGGTGTTATGGAGGCCCAGGATGCTTCGATAGCGGCCTTAAGCTCATCCGAAGTGTTGGGTCTTGTGTCTCTCAACTTCCTTTTCACAATATCCCACAGATTCTCTATGGGGTTCAGGTCAGGAGAGTTGGCAGTCCAACTGAGCACAATAATGCCATGGTCAGTAAACCATCCACCAGTGGTTTTGGCACTGTGAGCAGGTGCCAGGTCGTGCTGAAAAATGAAATCTTCATCTCCATCAAGCTTTTCAGCAGATGGAAGCATGAAGTGCTCCAAAATCTCCCGATAGCTAGCTGCATTGACCCTGCCCTTGATAAAACACGGGAGACCAACACCAGCAGCTGGCATGGCACCCCAGACCATCACTGACTGTGAGTACTTGACACTGGACTTAAGGCATTTTGGTATTTCCTTCTCCCCAATCTTCCTTCAAACTCTGGCACCTTGATTTCCAAATGACATGCAAAATTTGCTTTCATCTGAAAAAAGTACTTTGGACCACTGAGCAACAGTCCAGTGCTGCTTCTCTGTAGCCCAGGTCAGGCGCTTCTGCCATTTCCAGCACACGCCTGTGCACGGTAGCTCTGGATGTTTCTACTCCAGACTCAGTTCACCGTTTCTTCAGGTCCCCCAAGGTCTGAAATCGGCCCTTCTCCACAATCTTTCTCAGGGTGCGGTCCCCTCTTCTGATTGTGCAGCGTTTCCTGACGCACTTTTTCCTTCCCACAGACTTTCCACTGGGGTGCCTTGATACAGCACTCTGGGAACAGCCTATTCACTCAGAAATTTCTTTCTGTGTCTGTGCCTCTTGCTTCAGGGTGTCAATGATGGCCTTCTGGACAGCAGTCAGGTCGGCAGTCTTGCCCATGAATGCGGTTTTGAGTATGGAACCAGGCTGGGAGTTTTTAAAAGCCTCAGGAATCTTTCGCAGGGATTTTGAGTGAATTTGTTGATTCAGATGATCAGGTTAGTAGCTTCTTTAGAGTTCCTTTTAATGATATGCTCATTTTTTGAGATAGAGATTTTTGTTTTTTCTTGACTCTTTTGCCAAAATCATCAATACTAAAACAATAAAAGGCTTGAACGACTTCAGTTGTGTGTAATGAAACTAAAATATATTAAAGTCTAATATTTATCAGTACATTACAGAAAATAATGAACTTTATCACAATATGCTAATTTTTTGAGAAGGAATAGTAGTTCTCTTTACATGTTCTAACGCCACCGTCGTCTGTCATTTCACATCTAGTTCTACATAGATGTTATATCTACCGTAGCCGTGTGTGGCTGTATGTTTGTAGCAACTAGGCGTTGTTTGTAGCAGCTGTTGGCCGCAGTCAGGTATTATTGTTTTATTATCTAGCGGCATGAGTTGAACATGATATTTAGTCTTGGTCTGTTCCTCATTGTGTCCCGAAGACCGCGCTGACTGAGTTTTACCCCTGCTTTACCTGGTATAATTCAATAATCGGAATTTGGATGTTTGTTAATTGTTCTCGAATCTTCCACGGCCGAATCACGAATAATCCAAGAATCGGAAATTTCGCACGCCTCTAGAAATAAGGAATATCTGAGCATTTTGGAACCAGAAAGTTCTAGCAAACGCTCGACTCTTGACTGAACTGCGCTTCTTTCTGCACACTCGCATACAGAACCCTGCTGAAGCAGGAATGTCAATTGAGTGAATATTGTATTTTTGCATAATTGCGAAACAATGATGCTTGGTGTCATTGAAGAACGATTGTAGCCCGTGCCTCTGCGATGTGTCAGGGTCACCACAAGCATTGCCAACGACCACAAGCTTCCATCGACACATTCACTTCACATATCGCCAACCAGAGCAAGGAATTGATATTTAAATATTGAATATTCAAATTGGATCCAGCCAGCTACATTAACAGGAGTTGAAATTTTGAAAAAGGGCAGAGAAAAGGACAAACGAAAACAGCTTGGAAAATTACATTCTGGGCTTTTTAAACGCAATTGTCATGCAAACCTAGTAAAATGGCATTTATAGTTATAGAAAAAAGAATGTTTAAGAATAACACAATTTAGTGCCACTTTAAAAAACTAGCAGCAGAATGATAAGAATCCTCAACCCTCCCAAAAAAGTCTGCCATGACATCAGTAAACCTATGGATCTTAACCTCTACTTACAAGAGCTGAGATATTATGCAATATCCATCTCAAAAGTACAGTAAATACTCCAGATAACGGCAACTCCTTTCCACAATCTTTTCTTCCCGAATGAAGCCTTTTTTCACACTAGTAATTTCAATTCTTTACACACTTTGTGGCTGCGCACAAATAAAACCAATTTTTCTTTTGGAAGCCACTTTGCCGAGGTGCTCCAAGCAGAGGAAAAGTGCGAGGACTCGAAAAGAGAATGAAGTGATGCTAAAACATTGAGCCACAGGGCCTGTTAAATCATGTACTGCTCAGGTGATCCATACCGAATGATTTATAAAGCGGGCCCTTGGCTGCAACAGACACACTATCTGTGTCTGTTTATTGTCAAGATGCTATCACCTAAGTAGACGGATGAACAAGGATCTATATTTAAAACAGAACTGTATCCACGATTATACAGTGTGTAGTGAGTCCACAGTTACTTTGCATTTGAAAAAAAGGCAATTATTCAAGCCTTCTAGAGAAAATAGGGCATTAAGGAAACAAGACATCTGCGCATAAATTGAAAGTGACTCCAGTAACACCGCATACACAAAAATCTCCATAGCAAATCAAAATATTTGCAACTAATGCATGTTGACTTGACACATATATAACTACGACTGGAGTAGAACAGAGTAGTAGGAGTAGAGAAAAAAATACTGACAACAGCATCATATTGCGATTTGCTAGCATAATAGCATGATTGCCAAGTCAATTTTGGACAAAAACAAAACAAAAAACCTAACCCCTCTGGTTTGATTGAACTTTTCCAGTGACTGCAAATTCTACAAATATATATATAATATATATAGGCAGTGGTACCTCTACATACAAAGTTAATTCGTTCCAGGACCTTGTTTGAAAGTCGAAATGGTCGTATGTCGAGCAGGGTTTTCCAGAAAAAACACATTTTAATTCAAATAATGCGTTCCACAGCCCAAAAACCCTACACTAAATGCTTAATAAATGCTGCTGGTACTATTGAAAACAGCAATTACAAAGAGCAAAACAAATACATTATGAATGAAAATATGAATAATAATAGTAATAATAATAATACCTGTAATAATGTAACGAATCGGGTTGTGACGTTGCAAATGTGTTTTGCGTAGTGTACCTGAATGCACCGCATGTCTGACACAACAGAGAGAGACAACTTTTTACTGACTTAGCTGCGGCGGAAGTAGGCGTGTTGTGCGAGTTTGGAAATAAATGATAAAAAACCTGACGAAGCTGGCGATTTTTTGGGAGATGTTAGAATCATAATAACTGTCACCTTAACTCACTTGCTTCCCAAAAACATATAAATACGTTCGATTTTAAATTGCTTCAGTGTCCCAAAGATGTATTTATACGTCTGCTACGTTTTTGTTTTTTTTTTAACAAGAGACATCTCTAGGTTCTGATTCAACTTAGCTCCAAAGCACAAAGCTGAAAATCCATTTTAAAGCAATAAAACTGGCCACTGGAGGGCAGTAGCACATTTCGTAAGACCCCCGACCCTATTCAACGGAACGAACGGCCAGCCGCACGGCCGGGGCACCGGCGGAAGACGACCAAATAGACGTCCAGGATGCCAGGTGGCGGACGACGTAGCAGAACAACCGGGAGGATGCCCGGGATGCCAGGCGCTGGACGACCGAGCAGAACGACCAGGACCACCAGTGCCGCGGACGATGCAGTTGAGTCCGTGCTGGAAAGACTAAAAAAAATCCATCTTTATGAGACAGGCGGCGATGAGGGAAAAGTTTAACCGGCCACAACAGAGTCATCACTCAGTTATGTGTAAATAAATTGTTACTTTGCTATCAAAAGCTCTATTTGTCTTGTTGTTTATGTTATTTTGTAAAAGGAAAGCATTATTCAGATGTTTGGGAAGTAACTAAAGCAAAAAATAGCTGTATTAAAGTCAAAGTTATGTTTGAAATGTATGCTTTCACAAAAGGCTCAATTTCTGTTTTTTCATCAGAAAATGGAAAATTGCTGAAACTAAGCTACTTTCAAATGCTGATTTCTAAAGAATGAAAAAAGATATGAACTTTTTTTTCCTGCTGAAAGAAGAGAGTCTAATCTTTCTTTTGGTGGGTTCCATGTTTATATAGCAATAGAACAGAATTTACTGTGGGCCTTGCAAAATCAGCCATAATCCAGTAAAACGGCCAGGAACGAAGGGGGTTGCACTGGTGAAAATGGCTGGGAGTGTCTGAGTTAACTTATGAAGACTGGCGAAAAGAGTTCGGAGGAGGACCGTCGAGATCGTAGACATTCTACGGCCGTATTGTCGAGCCAGTTGACAGACGCGCACACCATGCTCATATCTTTCTATCATTTCCATCTTCATTTCAACGGGAATGTCACATTCAGCTGCTTGTCAATAATCTCATTTCAGAGTGTGGGCGGCGTTTCCCCGGACACAGGTGCTTCCAATGCGCATCAGCAGCGTATTTAAATGCAGGTAACCCAAGAAAGGGTGCAGAGATATTAACTTGCTGATCGCCATTCGACACGAGTACTTTCGAGGCTCATTGTATTTGTTAGCTTGTTCTTCAGCTGTTTTTTGGTGTGATTCTTCTACACGATCAAGGTGCGCATAGCACGGACAGCGAGAAGCCCCCAGCAATTAAAGCAACTTCTCACATAATATCGCAAAACCATGAATTGTTAATGCAGTTTGTTGCCCATAGTTTTTGATTCTTAACTCATTTGCTCCCAAAAAAGTATAAATACGTTGTATTTTTAATTGTTTCAGTGTCTCAAAAACGTATTAATGCGTCTTTTACATTTTTTTTTCCAAAAGAGACATCTTTGGGTTCTGATTCAATTTAGCTCTAAAGCGCAAAGCTGAAAATCCATTTTAAAGCAATAAAACTGGCTACTGGAGGGCAGTAGCGCATTTGGTATGACCCACAACCCGATTCAACGGCAACGAACGGCCAAGCCACGCGGCTGGGGCGCCGGCAGAAGACGACTGAATGGATGCCAGGCGGCGGACGACCGAGCAGAACAACCGGGACCACTAGTGCAGTGGACGATGCCTTTTAATCCATGCTGCTTGCGAGCAGAGCCCCCAGAGACTCAAAAAAATTCATCTTTATGAGACAGGCGGCGATGAGGGGAAAGTTTAACCGGCTGTCGCGGCCGGAACAGCGTCATCAGCGTCATCTTTCAGTTAGTTATGTGTAAATAAATTGTTACTTTGCTATATAGCTCTATTTGTCTTATTGTTTATCTTATTTTGTAAAAGGAAAACATTCAGATGTTTGGGATTTAACTAAAGCAAAAAATAGCTGTGTTAAAGTCAAAGTTATGTTTGAAATGTATGCTTTCACAAAAAGCTCAATTTCTCCGTTTTTTTCATCAGAAATTGGAAAATTGCTCTATCTAAGCTATGTTCTAATGCTGATTTCTAAAGAATGGAAAAAGATATGAACTAACTTTTTTTCTGCTGAAAGAAGAGAGTAATCTTTGTTTTGGTGGGTTCCATGTTTATATAGCAGTAGAACAGAATTTTCTGTGGGCCTTGCAAAATTAGTCAAAATCCTGTAAAACGGCCAGGAGCGAAGGGCCTTGCTCCGGTGAAAATGGCTAGGAGTGAATGAGTTATGGAATTCATAGATTTGTTGTTAAAGCCCTAATGAAATGTGAAAAGTGGAAAAGAAATGCTGGATTCATTAAACTTTCCTCATTCTTCAGACAGATTAAAATCGATTTGTTTCTTCTAATTCTGAAAAGAAACCCTATTTGACACAGTCAAGGGAAACATAGCTGACTCACACGACAACGCGACGGTTCAGGAACCAGTATTTTCGACTGTGTCGGTCATATCCGACTGGCAGCTGCCGAAGGAAGGGTCTGGTCTTCTGTATTTCGGGGATGCAGTCTGCCACTCCTGGCACTTTGTGCGCGACACACACCTCACACTGCCACTCGTCCTCCGGCACTTCCTGCAGTGGCGGCTTCACACACTCGAGATGGTAAACGGCTGCACAGGTCTCGCAGCACAGCAGGTCGCCCAGGCGATGGCACACCCGGCAATGGTCATCATAAGCTACAACACCTTCTGACATGAGCTCCTCCCTGGCTATGTTAGTCGCAAGAAACTGGTCCACTAGAAACTGAAGAACTTTAATTTTGCTCTCCAAGGGTTCAAACGGGTAATCCTCTCCTTCTTGGAACGGGAGAATGTGTCGATATTCCGGGTCACTTTCACAGTATGCCCGTAAGACCTCAGGCCACGTCATACCGTCCACAAAATAAAGTGTGGAATTGACAGAATCCTTCACATCGGCTGGCCCGAACGTAGTGTTCGAAGTGTCCTCCTCTCTAAGTATAGCCTTGAGAAGGGAGATATGAGTCTCTGCCAGGAGCGTGCACTGCTCCTGGCTGGCAACCGCTGCGCAGAAATCCTCAAAACGGAAAGGAGAAAGCCGAAGCACTGTGCCAAAGTTGCGGAGAACCTCGTACACAGCAGACACGTTGAGTAGCTGTGAGGTAGGAACCAGAAGATCCTCCGAGGACTTGGGAAGCTCCAAGGGTGGAATGTCTTGTGCCTCGAAAGCAGGAGACTGCGGTTGCACCACTCGACTCCTTCGTCGACCTGACGGTGAGATCGGAACATAGTCAGGAATGAGAGCAAGAAATACTTGGTCTTAGATGACAACTTTATACTTCATCCCATTTTTCTTGTTGGGAACTGTTCTTAAGTTGACATTTTATTAGAGCACATCTACTTTTAGAACTTCTAACCAGAAGAACTATGATTGCAAGTTATACTCAGTGTCCTTCTGTTAAAAATCTGTTAAACTTACATTTTGCAATCTTTGTTGTACGTGTTTTTGCCAATGAATTTTTTTGTTATTACAGAATTCAACGAGCCAGACACAACTGTATGTCGTATCCTGACAAGTGTTACAAAATCCATGACAAAAGTGTGAGAATGTTGACTTTCACTTTGTATGATAAAGTTGTGTTTAGTAGTTTTTGTCCATGCATTATGTGACATAAAAATTTGTTCTTTTATCAGTCATGTGAATAGAAGGGGTGGAAACAACTGGGTACCTCACGATAAGATACGTTTTGCGAAACAGGGGTAACAAGATTATCTCACGATACTGCGATACAAGTTATTGATACATGGGTCAGGAAATCAATCTACGGTATTTGAAAAAGATTTAGAAAAACTTTTTTTTCCTAAAAAGAAAAATAATGTTTATTTTTTTTGTACTTTTGAGGACAATCTGTCAAAAACTCCCTCAAAGACTATGGAGGATATTTCTATGAAATATTTCAGTAAATAAATACAGTAGTACTATATTGCAGAATTCTTGTAAATAAATGGTTATCTTACTTAACATTGACACGTTTGTGGTGCAAATTTCAGTAGCAACCCAACCCTTATTTTACAGAGACAATTTTTCTAATTGAAACCACTCTAGACGTGAGCATACGAGCAATAACCCTTTGGGAACCAACTATCGCTAAATTTCATCATATTGATACTATAGAACAGCATTGTCACACCAATAGCGAAAAATATTCCTGTCCAAAACTGAATATACATTTTGTGCCATTTTGTCAGCGGACAAAATTTGTTTGTAAATGTCAGACATTTGGGCAAAACTGAAATTACTACATGACATTCAACCCCATGGTAACAAATCAGCTCTAGAAAACCTACACAAGTACGGGGAAAACATGCAAAACTCCACACAGGAATGTCAGAGTCGAGTTTAAAACCCTGAATTCCAGAAGGGAGAAGCAGATGACGCTCTCACCACTTATCCACCCGAGTGGAAAAAAAACAAAATATATATATGGATAAGCCTGTCGCAATATGCAATAATTCCATTTATCGCACAATAAATAAAAATGAAAGCGGTAATTTTTCCGCTGCGATTTATCGCCTCGCGTGCACGTGAGTGCGCACGAGGGGAAAAGTTTTCATTTGCCTAAATGCTTAAGTTATTAAGTGCAATTTTATTTTTTTCTTGAAAACACATACAGTGCCTTGCAAAAGTATTCGGCCCCCTTGAATCTTGCAACCTTTCGCCACATTTCACGCTTCAAACATAAAGATATGAAATTTAATTTTTTTGTCAAGAATCAACAACAAGTGGGACACAATCGTGAAGTGGAACAACATTTATTGGATAATTTAAACTTTTTTAACAAATAAAAAATTGAAAAGTGGGGCGTGCAATATTATTCGGCCCCTTTACTTTCAGTGCAGCAAACTCACTCCAGAAGTTCAGTGAGGATCTTTGAATGATCCAATGTTGTCCTAAATGACCGATGATTATAAATAGAATCCACCTGTGTGTAATCAAGTCTCCGTATAAATGCACCTGCTCTGTGATAGTCTCAGGGTTCTGTTTAAAGTGCAGAGAGCATTATGAAAACCAAGGAACACAACAGGCAGGTCCGAGATACTGTTGTGGAGAAGTTTAAAGCCGGATTTGGATACAAAAAGATTTCCCAAGCTTTAAACATCTCAAGGAGCACTGTGCAAGCCATCATATTGAAATGGAAGGAGCATCAGACCACTGCAAATCTACCAAGACCCGGCCGTCCTTCCAAACTTTCTTCTCAAACAAGGAGAAAACTGATCAGAGATGCAGCCAAGAGGCCCATGATCACTCTGGATGAACTGCAGAGATCTACAGCTGAGGTGGGAGAGTCTGTCCATAGGACAACAATCAGTCGTACACTGCACAAATCTGGCCTTTATGGAAGAGTGGCAAGAAGAAAGCCATTTCTCAAAGATATCCATAAAAAGTCTCGTTTAAAGTTTGCCACAATCCACCTTGGAGACACACCAAACATGTGGAAGAAGGTGCTCTGGTCAGATGAAACCAAAATTGAACTTTTTGGCCACAATGCAAAACGATATGTTTGGCGTAAAAGCAACACAGCTCATCACCCTGAACACACCATCCCCACTGTCAAACATGGTGGTGGCAGCATCATGGTTTGGGCCTGCTTTTCTTCAGCAGGGACAGGGAAGATGGTTAAAATTGACGGGAAGATGGATGCAGCCAAATACAGGAACATTCTGGAAGAAAACCTGTTGGTATCTGCACAAGACCTGAGACTGGGACGGAGATTTATCTTCCAACAGGACAATGATCCAAAACATAAAGCCAAATCTACAATGGAATGGTTCAAAAATAAACGTATCCAGGTGTTAGAATGGCCAAGTCAAAGTCCAGACCTGAATCCAATCGAGAATCTGTGGAAAGAGCTGAAGACTGCTGTTCACAAACACTCTCCATCCAACCTCACTGAGCTCGAGCTGTTTTGCAAGGAAGAATGGGCAAGAATGTCAGTCTCTCGATGTGCAAAACTGATAGAAACATACCCCAAGCAACTTGCAGCTGTAACTGGAGCAAAAGGTGGCGCTACAAAGTATTAACGCAAGGGGGCCGAATAATATTGCACGCCCCACTTTTCAGTTTTTTATTTGTTAAAAAAGTTTAAATTATCCAATAAATTTTGTTCGACTTCACGACTGTGTCCCACTTGTTGTTGATTCTTGACAAAAAATTAAAATTTTATATCTTTATGTTTGAAGCCTGAAATGTGGCGAAAGGTTGCAAGGTTCAAGGGGGCTGAATACTTTTGCAAGGCACTGTATTATTTATTCTGTGTTTCTGTGCGGTGGTAATATTGTTGTCTTTTACTTAAGAGGCATGGTCTATTGTTTTTATTTGTGATTTCTTAAAAAGTATTTTTGAAGTTAAGAGTAAACATTTATCACATTTAAATGGGTGTAGTTGATCTATTAATGTATACTGTATTGTCACTGTTATTGTAAATTGGTTTTTAAAAAATGGGAGGGGTGCAATAATATCGTATATCGCAATAATTTATGAGATAAATTATCACACAATAACATTTGTTATCGCGACAGGCCTACATATCGGTCATTCCAGAGTTGTAAGACAATTGTGCTTCAAAATAGATGAAAAATAAACCTTCACATTTTTGATTTCCCGCTACATACCCATCAATAATAGGTAATAAACTGTCAAAGGTTTGACTTTTGACTATCTCAGCTTACAAATCTATGGTATTTATATTTTTTATTTGGTGTATATAGTACAATACTAAAGCAACACGGTTGCAAATCTGCACTGTTAGCTTTCTCTCAAGAGTAAAAGCGAACCGTTACCAAGAGGACAAACTTACTAATGTAAGTCAAGAAAAAAAGTAATTGTCTTATTCGGATTGTATACCTAACAAGGGTTCATGCGGTAGCATGAAACATTCATTAAAGGCTTACTCTTCTCCTATTTTATAAAAAAATATATATAAATAGAAAAAAGGACATCTTTTCTCTACTCATTGGAGAACTGTCTGATGTCAAATCCAGTATGTCTTGTTGATGACAGATTTCTTCTACTAGGCTACAGAGGTTATCGTAACAGGGTAACAATTACCATTTGAAATATCATGTTTATTAGAACAAATGTTAGCGGTACGGTCGATAACTGGTTAGCACGACACCTCACAGTTCTGATATCAAGGGTTTGATCTAGAGGTGCACGATAATAGGAATTATGACGTCATCCCAATAAATCCGATAACATTATTTATCGGCCCGATAATATATAATATTTTCGGCACGGTGTCGGTGGATTGGGATGTGTGCGTTTGTTTCCACTCCTATTTTGCGAGTATGCAAAGTCTTGTTACTGTTCTCGAGGCCGTACTTTTCCATCACTGAGTGATAAACCTTACTATGGCAATTAGCAAATGTTTGTATTTTACAGTTTATAAGTTCAATGCTCATTTTTCAGGGGAACACATCGTCAATGATATTGACTGATTGACTGAAATCATATTTATTTGAAAAAATAAATATGGGCACTTTTGGGCAAGTCAAAACGCTTCTTGTCTTTGTTTTGTTCATTATAATAATGTTCATGTCATCATGAAAATTCTGATTAGGTCAAAGGCAAATCTATGCTGAATCCACCACTAGTATTTTTGACCTACAGATGCTCAAAAACTCAGGTGAATATAGATTTTAAAATTCTCTATATATTATCGGTTATTGTATCGGTATCGGCCTTGAGGAGCAGAAAGTTATCGACCTCGGTATCGGTTTCAAAAAATGGATATCGTGCATCCCTAGTTTGATCCCTACTCCGGCCTCCCTGTATGGAGTTTCCATGTTCTCCCCGTGCCTGAGTGGGTTTTCTCCCGGTATGTGTCGGTGAATGGTTGTTTGTCTGCTGTTCCCTGATCTTGGCTGGCAACCAACTAAAGGTGTACCCCACCTACTGCTCATAATTAGCTTGGATAGGCTGCAGCATCCCCGCGGCTCTCGAGAGGATAAGTGGAAGATGAATGAATATATAAAACAAATGTAAAATTAGTTACATTGCGTTTTAAGTGGGACAAGAGAAAAAAGATATTTTATTAGGTACTCCAGACTTATTTTTAAAGTTTTCAATCGTTCTTTTTTTTTTTTTTTTTTTTTTTTTTTTAAGTGGGTTTTCGGACCAGTAAATTTACTTTCAAGCATGTTTTACTCTTTTCTATGTGGATTGTGTAAAATGTGATGGGTGGGATGTAAAACTTTGGAATGACCATGGACATTTTTGTTTGTTTTTGCTTATGAGTGTTACGCTGTCTTGAACATGTGCTACAACATTAAATACAGTGGTACATCGACATACGATCGCTTTGACACATGATCTTTCGACATCCGACGTAAAATTTGACTCGCCATTTGTTTCTACATCCGACGACATGCTCGAAATAGGACGATGTAAGACAGCGCTGCAGTTTCTTTGTTTTCCCGCAAGACAGACGCATGGCAGATTTTCTTGTGAGAGAAATCCACAAGGGTTCCAAGAATGTTAGTGCAGGTGGTGAAAAAAAAGTAAAAAGATGAGGCTTACCAATGAAATGGAAGCAGGTGGTGAAAAAAAAGTAAAAAGATGAGGCTTACCAATGAAATGGAAGCTGGAAAAGATAGAAAATATGCGTGTGGTGCCCGCATCCGTGAACTAGCTCGAGAATACGGCTGTAGAATGTCTACGATCTCGACGGTCCTCCTCCGAACTCCGTTCGCCAGTCTTTGTAGGTTAAGGTGACAATTTTAATTGTGGTAACGTCGCCAAAAAAAAAATCAGCAAAGCTGACTTTTAGTGGTCCCTAAATGTCGGCCAATCACATAACTCTAAAACCCTACCACTCTCGTCATGCTTTCCACTTCCAATTTTTATTTTTATTTTTTTAGGTTCGTGTGAGCTTTTACGTAATTTTACATCGCCAGCTCTGTCAGATTTGGAATCGTTAATTCAGAACTTGTGCAACACAACATGCCTACTGTCCACCGCAGCTGAACAAAGTTAAAAGTCCCTCTCTCACTAGGAGTGTGACAATTATCTCGATACAGTGATATATCGCGATATTTTGCAACCCAATCGGTTATCGATATGCTCCCGCCAAGTATCGATACTTTTATTTGACATATTGGCCATAAAATGGAGTATGGATGCTGTAAACTGCTCAATGTTTCTTGAGCAATTCCTTGGCGGCCCACTGGGGGCGCTCAAGAGTAGCAGTGAAGGTAAAGTGCGCACAAGTTGTCTAGAGAAGAACAGAGGAAGCTCCATGTGGGTTGAAAAAAACAAAAAAGCTCTGCGAGAACAGTGGAGGAAAAAGTGAGAAAAATATTGCTACAAATCACACATGGAGACACACTTTAGATTTTACACCAACAAGAAAGGAAGTAAGGTGAACAAGGACCTTGCTGTATGCAAGAATTGTCTAACAAAAATAAGGTTCACTGGCAGCTGGTGACGAAGTGGACACCAGATTTTTTCGCTGCTTCACTTTCATCACTAAAGGTAAGAACATTTTTCAATGTAATCGATTTTTAATTTACATGTATGAATGATATAAAATAAACCAGGACCCTAAACCCCTGAAAATGAATATCGAACAATCCTACATGAATTCACTGATTTATTTGATATTACTTGAGAACCACTTTCCATCTAGTTTACTACACAAACTGTTATTACCGCCATTTTGATACAATAAGCTATAAAAATGGTTTCAATAGCTTCCAATATATATAAGGTGATGTGCATGATAATTAATGGAGCCTACATATTAAAAATAGGTAATTATTGCATTTTTAATTTCTATATATTCAATTCATATTTTTTTTTATTCACTCAATACTTCCAACACAAAAAAAAAAATCTGGATTTCAACTCAAAAGCTATTAAGTAGCTAATATTTTTTGTTTTATTTTGTTGTTTTTAAGGTGAGGAAGAATGTGACTGACCGAGTTCGACTTCTCAAATGCTGAAGCAGATGGTGGAAGTGCTAAAACCAATGCTTTTGGCAACAAAGGTCATATACGAAGAAAAGACCCACCAATTTTATCATTGCCCCACTCCAAGCTCAACTGCTGACTGACACCTACAGCACTGTTAATAAAAAAAGATTTAAAACTTTAAAGAAATTAAGGGTGCCATTCATCATGATCTCTCCAAGAGATATCAGTGGTTGTGGTTTGTTTCCTCTATATGTGCAGGTACACAATTTGCAGTAGATTTATATTTTACATTTACATTAGACATTATTTATACATTATACATTTACATTATATTATATATATATATATACATATATATATATTTTTTTTACATCACATTTTACATTTATATTTTTACATCAATGTTGCACAGAAAAACTAAAGAGTATTTTTTTCTATTTTGAAATATCTTCTCTTTTCGTTTCAACAGTTGTATCATAGAATATAATGTATCAAATTTCTGACCTATATATCGATAATCGTTATCGTGAGCCTTGTATCGCTAATCGTATCGTATCGTGAGGTGCCCTGAGGTTCCCACTCCTCTCTCACTCTGTCAAGTCAGCCACGCAGGTTCAGGGACACCACGCCACATTAGAACCCGATTTTTTACATGATTACAGGTATCGTAATTACTATTATTATTAGTGCTGCAACGATTAATCGATTAACTCGAGTATTCGATTAGAAAAAAATATTCGAACTAAATTTTGTTGCTTCGAGTATTTGTTTAAAGTGGCATTGTAATGGTTGATTTTAAAAGTGTTTGCATTTAATTTTACTGATGAGGGTGGATACAATGCCCTCTGGTCTGCCTCTTTTCACATGGCTGACTCCAACTGCTCCCTGTTAAGACCAACATAAGCTTAGTTTTTGTTTGAGCGAATGTTTTTTTTAATGCATTCTTAATTTAGTTTGTAGGTATATTTAGACGTTTTTTGTGGGAATATGTGTCTGAACCACTTGTTAAGAGCATTGTAAAATAAAAAAAATAATAAAAAAACGTTAGCAATTTATAGCATTTAAGCTAGCAGACTTTTTCTATCCAAGTTAGCCAATTGTTCTTTTGTTGTTCACAGATCCTCATTTTTTAAAAAAAATTATGTCGTTTGAGGCTCAGCTACGGTGTTTTGATTTTTCACGTTCCTTATCCGATTACTCGATTATTCAAACTAACTAGTCCATCGATTAATCGACTACTTAAATATTCGATAGCTGCAGCCCTAATTATTATATTATTATTACGATTTTTATTCATAATGTATTTGCTTTGCTTTGTGTAATTGCTATTTGCAATAGTACCAGCAGCATTTATTATGGATTTAGTGTAGGTTTTCGGGATTTGGAACGCATTAATGGAATTATAATGTGTTCTTGTGGAAAAATCCTGCTCGACATACGAGCACTTCTACTTACAAACAACGTCCTGGAACGAATTAACTTCGTATATAGAGGTACCACTGTGTAGATAATCAAACAAAGACAGTGATGCACTGACAATTGACGACTTGAACACAAAGTTTTACAGGTAAAAGTATTTCTGATTTACTTAACAGATTACTACACGTGTGGTTGCTACGGTAACATGTAATGAGCTACCGTTTGCAACAAGTGGGAGAAAAGGCGCCTGTCTTCAAAACAAAGACCTGTCAAACTCATTCGGCAGTCTCAACCGTGCATG
Organism: Corythoichthys intestinalis; assembly: GCF_030265065.1. Taxonomy (NCBI): domain Eukaryota; kingdom Metazoa; phylum Chordata; class Actinopteri; order Syngnathiformes; family Syngnathidae; genus Corythoichthys; species Corythoichthys intestinalis. The sequence goes on from NC_080402.1 coordinate 22,963,281, forward strand.
TGCTTGCTTAAAGCTTCAGGAACTTGGAATCCTATTACCCCAAGAAATTCAAAATTGACGAGCCACATGTGAAGCATGCATTTCAGCTTAAAAGGACAGAATCACTCTTTTGAAGTAGAAAAAAACTTTTGGGGGTGTTTATAGAACGATGACCGGGTGAGGAGTTTCAGAAGTACATTATTGCAATGAATGAAAAGTACAATATTTAACTTCAGTGTAGTATTTGCACGCTACAAATTCTGGGTGAAAAATAAACTCTTTTGGGGATGAAAACGGTTCCCTGACAGGAACAGTGTGCTGATCGGACAAAAGTGCTGAAACCATGCGAGTTGGCTGAAGCGTGGAGCATTTCTTTGCAGAGCGTCGGCCAGCAGGGCACACGGTAAACAAAGGCCCGTTTCTCCGTGCAAACTCCATTTTGAACAATGCACCTTTCTTCGTATATAAAGATAAAATGCATTTTTGGAGAGGTCATTCCCCACGCTGTGCATTTGCAAAAGGACGCGTACCTGGGGTGCTCCCGGTCGAGCTTTGGCTCCTGGTACTACTCTCGGTGCAGTAGCTGCCATCATCCTCATCTTCATCTGGTGGTTCCTCCAAATAGTCCGAGTCGTTTTCCAAGGCCTCTTCTTCTTCTTCTTCCAGATCCGAAGAGGGGTTGTCGTTGAGGAGTTCGTCTTCCTCCGATCGGTAGCTTAAATTGTCGTCCTCCTCGTCGCTGTTGTCGTCGTAAACCACCTTCATCGGAGGCCGCCTCACTCCGCCTCTACTGCCGCGGCCGCCTCTCGACCCCCTGCTTCTCCCTCTGCCTCCTCTGCCCCGCGATGCCGCGCTCGCCTCCGAGGTGGCGGCTCCAACTTTCTTGCGGCCCCGGGACAAATTAAAGTTGTCCGGGCCTGATATTTCCGTATCCAGCTCGGCGGAGCCGGTGACACAACCGCCGTCGGTTAAGCCGCGTCCACGACCCCGTCCTCTGCCCCGTCCTCGTCCCCGCATCCCTCGGCTCCTTCCACTCCGAGAGCCACGGGCTGGCACGGGTGAGCCTTCCCGCATCCCTGCTGCCAGTTTGGGCGGCCTTCCTCTTCTCCCCCTCATTGTAGGAGAGCGCCCCTTCTGTTCCGCTTCAATCTCGGAGCCGCGAGACGCCACGCGCAACGAAGAAAAACTAAGAAAGCGGACACAAACGGCTCATGCGAAAGTTCCCGAGAAGTTCCCACCAGCTCACGGTATCAATTTAGGGGCGGAAGGCTTAATGAGAATGGCCGGTGTCCCGCTCTGGGTAGCCAACCGACGCCATTTTTCTTCTTGGCTCTCTCTCCGTTGAAAACACAGAAGGCCTCAAACCTGCGTAAAGCGACCTGTACTTCCCAGGCAGTTTACCGGAAGTGATTGTCAAAATAAAACCCAGCAACATAGTTACACGATTGTACGCAGCCACATAATGCTGTTTACACCACAATATTCGTACATAAACCAGAATTAAATTTGATTCATCAGTGCATAAACTCTTAGGCTGTGATGTTTTTCAATAAAATTACATTTGAGGCGTCTTTTCAAAGGAAGCGCTGTCTTTTGAAATTTTAGTTACCTTGACATCCGTCACGAAGCGCCAATGATGTTGAGTCACGTGACTCACTATTCTACAACAAACGCTAATTCCATGCTAGTTAACTAAACGAGGTACACATGCAAACGTTTTCCGCTTGCATTGCTTTACTAGAGCTGTTTAATTGTGGTAAGTGGTGATTTGCTCGGGCAGTGAATTCAGTCGTTGTTTATTTATTACTGTTATGGCGCCGTTTGTGGTCAAGGCGAGCGAGACAAGCGTCTAGTAGTTACCTGAGCAAGTCGTCATAAAGTTAGCCGGTCTTTGAAACAAGGAAATTAAATAAAAAATGAAATTAAATTCCCAAGTTTTCATATAACCTGACCACAGTGTTGTATGATTAAAAATTTGTCCTCCATTTAAGCGAGCCCGATGGTATTGAGACGACACGCAGAATTTAATAAAAACTTTTACACCTCCACACCAGTAGGTGCCGCAAGTTGTCGTGGCCGAGTGGTTAAGGCGATGGACTAGAAATCCATTGGGGTCTCCCCGCGCAGGTTCGAATCCTGCCGACAACGTTATTTACTCACTTTTTTCAAAATATGGGTCTCCCTGCGCAGGTTCGAATCCTGCCAACAACGTTTTTTTTTTTTTTTTTCATATAATATAAGTGATATTTTGGTCTGTTTTCTAGCATTTCCTGTAAATGAAAAATACATCTCCCTTTTTAGATCATTTTCCTCACTGGATTATCACTTACTGTCATTAATAACAATATGTTAGGCTTCAATGCAATGTGCCAATGACGAGGCTTTATTGTCAATAATCTAAATGCATTGAACTGGAAAACAAAAGCGAGATTGGAGTGGAACTTTTTAGTCTCTATGGTAATCAATATAGCCTTTAGGCTATTAAAAACATAAAGGCTTTATGTTAGACTTCATCATAATGAATAGCGTTTATGTTTGGAATAAGTACCCCGACGACAGCCCTGCGTTTTGAGCTCGTCCAGGTATAAGCAACAGGAATTGAGCCCAAGATCACTTTCACACACTCTGGTCCGCTTCATTTAATAGATCCTTTCATCTTTCACCTCATTCTGTCCATTGCACTCATAAACATTCGTTATTTGTATATTAAATGGGGGCGAAACAACCAAGCTCTTGATGCTGTGACATCAATATGTGAATGAGGAATGTGACAAAGTGCTTAGAGTTCCTTGAATTCGGACATGAATTCTGAAATTCAAACTTGAAACCTCAATTTACAGTCACAAATTACTTGATTTTTCTGCTTTTCTACAAGCACTATACCAATGTAAGCCTCTTTACCATTTAAAAAATATATGGTACTATGATATTTACAGTACATGAATGGTATGCAAAATCTCCAAATTTAGCCCCCAAAAAATCCTCACATGATTCATGGAATACCGGGATTTGGGTTTGATGCCCTGACACAGAGTTAGTTTGATCCCGTTCATCTTGAAAATAGAAGTTGATGTAAAAAAGTAATGAACAACACAGTGATTATAACTTCAATGTCACTATTTTTGTAAACGGCAACAATCTGGACTTTAAGGAATTTTACTAACCAAGTCATAACAATTCTACCCGAATCCTAACAATCCCAATGTTTCATAAAAAAGTCCTACCATATCCTAGCCAAAATCCTAACAATGCTAACAGTCTGGCTCGGGGGAAGAACAGCCAATAGTTATCGCGTAAAAGTATGCACAGCCAATCACGAGCAAGCAAAGAAGCGGAAAGAAAGTTCATCATGGCCGGAGCAAGGCAACATATTTGGTGGTGCCCCCCTGCAACAATAGCTATTTTCACCACAAATATTTAAACACCCCCCTCCTTGAGTCATCACCTTATCGTGGCGGAGGGGTTTCCCAATGATCCTAGGAGCTATGTTGTCTGGGGCTTTAAGCCCCTGGCAGGGTCACCCATGGTAAACAGGTCCTAGGTGAGGGGCCAGACAAAGCATGGCTCAAAATAACCCCTTATGATGAATAATATTAATGGACTCAGGTCTCCCTTGCCGGGACACAGGTTACCGGGGTCCCCCCTCCCCTCCGGGCCTGTTCCCATGGGGCCCAGCTGGGAGCAGCCCGAAAAGGCAACGTGGGTCTGCCTTCCCATGGGCTCACCACCTGTGGGAAGGCCAAAGGGGTCTGGTGCGTACCGGCTACAGAAGCTGACTCTTGGGACAAGGAATGTCACCTCTCTGGTGGGGGAAGGAGCCCAAGCTGGTATGTGGGGCAGAGAAGTTCTGACTAGACATAGTCGGACTTGCATCCACACACAGTTTGGGTTCTGGTACCAATCCTCTCGAAAGGAGTTGAACTCTCTTCCACTATGGATTTCCCGGGGTGAGAGGCGCTGAGCAGGTGTGGGCATACTTATTGCCCTGCGGTTTGGTACCTGTATGCTGGGGTTTACCCCAGTAGACGAGAGGGTAGCCTCCCTCCGCTTTCGGGTTTGGGAACAGGTCCTGACTGTTGTTTGTGCAGCTCAGAGTACCCACCCTTTCGAGGGTGTGCTGGAGAGCACTCCCTCTGGGGACTCCCTCGTTCTGCTGGGGGACTTCCAACGCTCACATGGGCAATGACAATGAGACTTGGAAGGGCATGATTGGGAGGAACGCACCCCTCCACCACACCACCGATCAGAACCTGAGCGGTGTTCTGTTAATGGACTTCTGTGCTCTTCACGGATTGTCCATAACAAACACATTGTTCCATCATGTCCATATGTGTACTTGGCACTGTTATGTACTTCCTTAATCTAAGTACATGTCAGGCCGAAACTTGAATGGAACAACACTTCTTTATTCAGCGTGTTTCTCAGCATATGTGCCCCCGACACATCACAGAGATTCCTTTTATACTGTAATACCACACCCACAGAAGGTGCACTATATGGCAAAAGCAGTGTGACATAAATATGTTACATCTCCTCTCCCCTTACATCACATGTCCCATAAATAAACACAAAAGAACTTCCTACTTTTCCCTTCTTACTTATTACGTATAAATCCAATCTAGCAGGCGGTCGCCTGTCATGTGCAGAGGAATAATGACGTTCAACAGTCACTTCAGATTTTCCACTTGTGGGACAGGTCCTGATACCGTTTCAGATTCCATTTGGTTTGAATTAGACACAATACAGCAGAATTGTTTGGTTTTGACACATCTGGTAAGCCAGACATTTCGGTAGAATTACACTGGTAAAATCCCAATAAGTAGACATTTCTGGAGTAGTGTTCCCAACAATTGATCCACATGGCGACGCCAAACACCATCAGCTGTCTGAACTGCGTAAAACACAGGCCCAGCTTGAGCAATGATGGTGGCAGAGCACCACTTTTCCTTACTCTTATAACTCCGGGCCATAACAGAGTCACCAGGTGCAAAAACTCGGTTCTTGGAATGCAGGTCTCTGTACTTGACTTGTTTTCGTTGGTCCATTTGAACAATGTCTCTCAGTGTTGGTGGTTTCAGCAGGTCAATGCCAGTACGTTTTTACGGCTCACTCATCATCACCTTCACGTTCTCCTTACTGACTCTCCTCTGCACACCTGTCACCTGTTACCAATCACCACACCTTCCTCCACTGCACAATCAACCACCTGCTACTATAAGAGTCCGGTCTGCAGATCATTCGACGCCAGAGCTCCACCTCACCATGCATGGTTAAAGGTGGAAATGGATTTCTGACTTCTTTGCTGTGCTTTTGGGTCACATCGTCTAGCCACCATAACAGTAAGCTCTGTCGCCATGAAGCATGTGCATCGGGAGTTCCATGTCTCCAAGATCAAGCCTGTCTCTTTGTGCCCTCTCATGCCCGCTGCCCCGGCTCCCCCGCCGCCTCGGTTGACGGGCATCCCCAATGGAAAGTCCGGTGTCTACTGAAGGTCCGTCGCCGTGGTCAGGGTTTTCAGTACCTGGCGGACTGGGAGGGTTACGGCCCAGAGGAACATTGCTGGATCTCGAAGTGGCTCATGTGTCCCTCTCTCCTTCGAGAATTTTACGAAGCCAACCCTGATGCCCCTGGTCGGCCGCCAAGAGGCGCCCCTCGGAGGAGGGGGTACTGTTACTGCTCACTCATCATCACCTTCACATTCTCCTCACTGACTCCCACTGACACACTGACTGTGCTTTGCCCTTTGAGTCTTTAAGAGCATGTTTGAGGGTCTGCACAATCTTATTTGCCAAGCAGTTGGTTGCCGGGTGATAGGGAGCCGACTTGATGTGTTGAACCCCATTGGCTTGCAGGAATTCAACCATTTCTTTTGACACAAATACGGCCCCTTATCTGACACAAGTTGCACATGGGCTCCAAGACGGCTAAACATCTCTCCTAACTTGATTGTCTTTTCCGATGTGATTGATTTCATGATGGCTACCTCTGGCCACTTACTATGGGCATCAATAGCAACCAGCAACATTCGATTTTCGAAAAGTCCCGCAAATTAAATTTTTTATTTTTATTTATTTATTTATTTTAAACCTGTCCTGTTCAGCTGTTTGACACAGAGAATGGAAGTTTAAAGAGCATACGACACCAGAAAAAAAGTCTTAAATGGCATTATTATGTGAATTAGAATCATATTTTGAGACGATTCGACCATATACAACAATTTAGCAAAGCGCAGATGACGAGAAATTAGTCTTTTAATCTGCCGGTTAGCCACGCCTACAATTATAGGGCTTTAGCGTCCCCAACAGGTGGATGACGTCAGCGGTAGACTAGGCTCATCGGTTTTACTATTCAGCCCATTGAGGGGGAATTGTTCAGAACGAGGAAAACGAGACGAAGAGAGCTGCAAAATGTCATTGTTTCAGTCTCTCTACTCCCAATATTTTTACAGGATATTCTTTTTATCCAAGTATTTTCCCCAATAGCTATATAAATGGCTTGAGAAGGACCAGTCAGCCCGTCGAGGGGGAACTATTCACAATGAGGAAAACGTGACGAAGAGAGCGGCAAAATGTCATTGTTTCTGTCTCTTTACTTCAATATTTTTACAGGATATTCTTTTTATCCAAGTACTTTCCACAATTGCTAAATAAATGGCATGGTCATGACAAATAACTTGTGCTAAATGGAATATAAAATAATAAAAATCCATTTATTCAAGACGACATGGCAAAATTACTCCATAATGGTCAAAACAGTCGACTTTACCTTTACTGTCACACCTGCCGAACGATATTTTATGACACCTAAATCGGACATATGTCATTTCCCTTCCCCGGCTTCGGAGAATGTAAACAGACCAGAAGGAGTGACAGCTAGCCGACATGCTAACCCGAACCGAGGGATGTTTCAAAGTCTTCGAAGTGGAAAATCACACATAACTAGCCTGGATTATTTGACATGACGACCCGGTTGTCGAGTTTCTTTGCGGATCGGCAAACCGCCCGGCGGAGAGCAATTTACAGTTCGTTCCCTGGAGGAGGGTGGCTGGAATTGTTGTGTAGCTAACGTGCTAACAGCTAACTGCTAATGAGCGTGAGGATAGCTTTTTACATGCCTATCAATGATCAAACGTAAGTAGTCCTTTATTTAAAGGAATTTTATAGTGTTTACTTTGTAATCACTGTATTCGTATTTGACATAATACAAAACAAGATGTTTACTCACTTCCTTGTAAGTCCAATGGTCCCACAGTAAATATCCACGGTGAATGGGAACCTTTTGAAACTCCCAAAAGGCGCATACGCCTCTCCCGCATACAGAATGATTTTTCTGCAGCCGTTTGGCTGGCGTGATGCAAAAAATAAAAGTATTAATCCGCAAAATCAGCTGAATCCTTCGTCCTCATACACAACAGTACACTGTAGCGTGAAGAGGACGTCTTCTACCGTACACGTCACAGCGCCCTCCTCCTCAATGCGAGACCGAAGCCGGAAGTCACTCATTTTCCTGGCGCGGGATTCAAAAAACTAAATAAATATAGCGATCGCTTCCACACACATCCAAGCGGTCCATATCATTCAGGAGCATAAAATACCGCGTGTATTATGAAATAAACATGCTTTTTCGTGTCACAAGCACTTTAAGTGCCCGGATAGTCTGAACAGTTTTAATGTTTCACATTGAGAGTCTGACATACTCCCATTGTGATCATTCAAAATACCTTTTTATTATGACAAAGCAGCGAACAGGAAGGGATTATGGGGGGACAGAAGAAAAGAAACACAAGAGAAGAAAGAAAAGAAACATACACAAACAACAACAAGAAATACATTGAAAATCTAGACTAATTACTAATATGCTGGTGCCATCGTCAGTGAGATGTATTTCCGGTTTACACCATGTGGGGGCCTATTGGCCAGTGAAAGAGGGGGACGGGGGTGGGGGTGTCTATAAGTCTATAAGCTAAGTGATTGGAAGGGGTAGAGTGTACACAAATCAGTTCTGTGATCTAGAACCCAGTAATCGTGTGAATCTCTTATGAGCGTAAGCCCGTTGGCGACCAACCCTACGCCGCCCCATCCCCAATCCCTGCACCAGGACCCCCAACCCGAGCATGCCCTACCACATCCAGCAGCACGCGAGCCCCACCAGGCGCGCGACAGCCACGCAGACGGGCGGAGAAGCCGCGCAGGCGCCAACCCAGGGCCACGGCCCCCACCCAGCCAGCCCGGGGAGGGAGGGCGGGGTTGGGGGGTCAAGCGCAGCCCATCCTTCCTCCCGCAGCCCAGCAAAGGAGCCATCGTCCCCCCCCCCCCCGGGGATCCATGGTGGTCCCCCGGGCCACCCCCGCATCCATCAACTGGCCTTCAGGGATGGCAGGAGGGGACGCACTACCAACCCCACGCCTACCCCCACCCCTGCCTGCCCACCCGGGCCACGAGCCACAGCCGCAGCCCCCCAACCGGCACAGCACGCCACGAAACCCCCAGCGGCCCACCAAGCCCTAGGCAAGGCAGGGTCCCCCACCGGTGCAGGCGACACCCCGCTGGTACACCAGCACCCAGCCAGTGACCCGCGACGGAGCGCAGGGCGGATGCCCAGCCAGAGAGGAGAGGAGAAGGCGGAGGCAGGAGAAGGCAGGAGAACGCCAAGGAACTGCCACGCAAATTCAATATGATTGCGGTGCCAGAGTCCTAAGGAAAATCCCAAGGATGAAGTGGGGCTGCAGGTGGATTGTTGCGAATCTTCTGGCAAGATAAACAATTTGAACCGTCTCTTCTACCTGTTTCTAATCCTGGCCACCAAAAATAGCTTCTCGCCATTTCATTTTAACAATACCACTGTGATCTGCATGCAATTGCGCAAGCATTTTAGCACGCAGTGAGTGCTGCACAATCACTTGCCTCCCCCACAGCAAACAACCCGATTGAACCGAAAGTTCCCACCTTCTATCCAAAACAGGTTTGAGAGCGGTGTTCTCACACTTGGTTTGGCCTTTAATTACCATGTCCATGACGCCTGACAGTTCGGGGTCGTTCAGAGTTGCACGTTTCACTTGCGAAGCTGAAATTGGTGCATGTTCAACATTTCGGCAACCTCGAAAGTCCATCAGCATTGCAATGCAAATCAGATTTACGATATTTGATGTATGAGTGAGCTGATAACAACAAAGCCCACCTCTGAAGACGTGCAGCAGCCAGCGAAGGGATTCCTGCATGAGGTCCCACAATCGTTGTCAGTGGTCTGTGATCCATTAAGAGTAAACTTCCTTCCATACAAATATTGGTGGAACTTCCTCACACCAAAAATAATGCTCAATGATTCTCGTTCCAGTTGAGCATAGTTTGACTCTGCTTTGTTAGGGGTTCTCGATGCGAAAGCAATTGGTCTTTCATCTCTGTTCGGGAACACATGGGAGATGACAGCACCCACACCATTAGGTGAAGCATCGCACGGCAGCTGTATTGAATATGAACGGCTGAAATGAGTGAGAACCTCAGATGTAATCAGTGCGTTTTACGCATTTCGAAAAGCTTTGTTACACTCATTCGTCCATTTCCATTTTACATATTTGTACAACAGCTCATGCAATGGTTTAAGACGCAATGCCAAATTGGGAATAAACCGTCCATAATAGTTCAGTTGACCTAAAAAAAGATTTAAGCTGACTCAAACTTTTTGGGGCAGGTGTATCCACAATTGCCTTTGTCTCTGATGAAGCCTTGTGTAGCCCTTCTTGGTCTATCACATGCCCTAGATACTCCACTGACGGTCTCAAAAATTCACATTTTTCCTTGCGCACTCAAAGACCATACTGCCTTAGGCATTTTAAGACAGCAACCAGGTTGCGAAGATGCTCCTCGTCGTTTGCGCCGGTGCAGAGAATGACATCCAAGTAACATTGTACTCCTGGCAATCCACTCAAAATGTGATCCATAGCCCGTTGAAACAGAGCAGGAGCAGATGCGATGCCCAAAGGTAATCTGCAATATCTGAAAAGTCCCTTGTGCTTGTAATTGTCACCCACTCTCATGATTCTCTGTCCACGTGCATCTGCAGATAAGCTTGGTTGAGGTCCGCTCGTCCTCCTCCCCACGAAGTCACAACGCAGAAGCAGAGGTCAGCGCCGTCTGTCCCCTGGAGCACCGCGACCCACAGCAAACTCCAAAAACAGCACAGCCGAGCTGTTGTAGTTCCAGACGTCCTCGTCGCCACTTTTTGTTATGTACGTACTTCCTTAATCTAAGTACATGTCAGGCCGAAACTTGAATGGAACAACACTTGTTTATTCAGCGTGCTTCTCAGCATATGTGCCCCCGACACATCACAGAGATACCTTTTATACTGTAATACCAAACCCACAGGGAATGCACACTATGGCAACATCAGTGTGACATAAATATGTTACAGGCACCAGGAAACCCTAGGTCGCAGTTCGATGATCGACATTGTACTCATGTCATTGGACTTGCGGCCGCATGTTTTGGACACTCAGGTGAAGAGAGGGGCGGAGCTGTAAACTGACCACCACCTAGTGGTGTGCTGGCACAGATGGCAGGGGAAGATGCTGGCCAGACCTGGCAGGCCCAAACGTATTGTGAGGGTCTGCTGGGAACGTCTGGCGGAATCCCATGTCAGAAAGAGCTTCAACACCCACCTCCGGCAGAACTTCTCCCTTGTCCCGGGGGAGGTGGGGGACATTGAGTCCGAGTAAGCCATGTTCCACAATTCCATTGTAGAGGTGTCCGATCAAAGCTGTGGCCGTAAGGTGGTTGGTGCCTGTCGTGGCGGCAATACCTGAACCCGCTGGTAGATATCAGCGGTAAGGGATGCTGTCAAGCTGAAGAAGGAGGCCTACCAGGAATTTTTGGCCTGTGGGACTCCAGAGGCAGCTGACAGGTACCGGTTGGCCAAGCAGACTGCAGCTTTGGCAGTCGCCGAGCCAAAAACTCGGACATGGGAGGAGTTTGGCGAGGCCATGGAAAACGACTTCCTGATGGCTTAGAGGAAATTCTGGTCCACCATCTGGCGCCTGAGGAGAGAAAAGCAGTGCACCATTAACACTGTGTATAGTGGAGCTGGGGTACTGCTGACCTCGACCTTGAAGACCTCCTCAATTCCACCGACACGCCTTCCTTTGAGGAAGAAGAGTCTGGCGACTCCGAGCTGGGCTCTCATATCTCTGGAGTCGAAGTCACTGAGGTGGTTGGACTTGTTCACGAGTGAGGGTAGGCGGGAGTGAACCATACAGGCGGACCGGTCCATAGTGGTGAAGAGGGCTGATTTATCGATTTACCAGTCGATCTACGTTCCTACACCCACCTATGGTCACGAGCTATGGGTCGAGACCGAAAGAACAAGATCCCGGATACAAGCGGCCAAAATGAGTTTCCTCCGCAGGTTGTCCGGGCTCACCCTTAGAGATAGAGTGAGAAGCTCGGTCATCTGGGAGAAACTCGGTGTTGAGCCGCTACTCCTCCGCGTTGAGAGGAGCCAGTTGAGGTCGCTTGGGCATCTGGTTCAGATGCCTCCTGGACGCCTCCCTGGAGAGGTGTTCCGGGCATGTCCCACCGGCGGGAGGCCCCAGGGACAACCCAGGACACGCTGGAAAGACCATGTCTCTCGGCTGGCCTGGGAACGCCTTGGGATCCAGCCGGAGGAGCTGGTTGAAGTGGCTGAGGAGAGGGAAGTTTGGGCTTCCCTGCTAAAGCTGCTGCCACAGCAACCCGACCCCGGATTAAGCAACGTATGTACGTATGTATGTGTGTGTGTGGGTACTCACACTCACTGTACTTCTTTTTTCACTCGCAGTTTGTGTGTGGGAAGGTACTGGAATTGACAGGCTTGGACTTGGTGCTGATGTGTATCAGGTGGCTGTAAAAGATGGTGAGCATCTACAAAGACAAGAAAGTGGGATGTTAGTAACCGAGAGGTGTTAGGGCTCCTTGATTGCAGGCTGGAGACCAGACGGGGGGAAGCGGCGACAGGTGCCAGCCATTAACATCAGCTGCCTACAAAAGCCTGATTGTCGTTGCCGCTCGTCGCCAGACCAACTCTTTCGGCATTCCCGTCAGTCACGTCCAGCAATCAGGTATTCTCTACGTATATACAACCGGCCAATCTGACCTTTGTTCCATCCCAGGATTCCCCGTGCCTGCTACCTGACCTGTACCATTGCCTGATATCACGTCTACGCCTGCCAGCGACCACAAGACGTGCACGTGTGGTACAACGACCCTCGACCCGCCCCTGAAGATAAACCTTGTCTGCTTTGGGGTCCGATTCCCAGCGCACCATAACAGTTTGGTCTGGCCACGTGGACCCCGCGGACATGGATCCGAGTTCCGCTTCCCCGTCGTCCCCCGCCCTCGATGGTCACGTGCAAGCCCTCGAGTACCTTTTCCAAAAGGTAGGAGAGATCTCTCTGGCTATTCAGTCTATCCAGACGCAATTTAGTCCACTCCCCGAGCAACCGACATCGTCACCCCGCCAAGGCTTCGTCTCCCCCCCGCCGACGCCACGCGTGCCCCGCCCTGCTCCCTACGATGGCGACTTGGGCTCTTGTCGTGCCTTTTTAGTGCAGTGCGGTCTCGTGTTCGATCAACAGCCGCATACATACAGTAGCGAGCGGGCCAAGATCGCTTACCTGATCGGGTGCCTTCGTGGGAGAGTCCTGGGCTGGGCGGCAGCCCTGTACGAGAAGGCCTCAGCGGCATGCGCCTCGTATGCCAATTTCACAGTGGGGATGCGCAAAGTTTTCGATCACCCGGTCCGTGGTAAGGAAGCCACCAAACGCATAATGGCCATCCGTCAGGGGGAACGCAGCGTCGCAGAGTTCTCCGAGGAGTTCCGCACGCTTGCGGCGGAGAGCCATTTCAATGATGCCACGCTTCAAGAGGTCTTCAACAACGCTCTCAGCGAATCCCTCAAAGATGAGCTGGCTTCCAGGGACGATCCAGGAATTCTCGATCAGCTCATTAATCGTTCGATTCTGATTGATAATCGACTTTGCGAGAGACGACGACAACGCTGCGAGCTGCCCTCTTCCGCGTTTCACCGCTCTGCTGCCTCAAGTCTGGCCCCTCCTATGAGGGTTCCTCGACCTGCTGGCGCCTCCACACTGCCCTCTGCTGAGAATCCGGAGCCAATGCAGCTAGGGCGAGCCAGGCTTACTGAGGAAGAACGCACTCGGCGGCTCACTGCCCAGCTATGCATCTACTGTGGCCAGGCGGGGCATTTCCTCCGCCATTGTCCGGTACGTCTGGGAGGAGGGGCAGGTTCTCCAGTAGATGAGGAAATACTGCTGAGTCAGGCGTCTAACAATCCTGCAGCCCGGCTCCAGCTCCCAGCCACTCTTTCTTGGAAAGACCAGTCCTGCAGTTTGAAGGCTTTTATTGATTGTGGAGCTGATGAAAGTTTTATCGATCGCAGGCTGGTGAAACAGCTGGGCGTCGGAACACGCCCGTTGCCCGCTCCATTAAGAACCATCGCACTCAATGGACAGACCGACCCAGTTCACCTTCTCCTTTCGGGTAATCACCAAGAAATGATTAGCCCATTTGTCATTGACTGCCCTCGCACGCCGTTGGTCTTAGGCCTACCCTGGCTAAAGACTCACAACCCGGTGGTGGATTGGACCCACCCCAAGCTCACCTCATGGAGTTTCCACTGCCACAATAATTGTTTACGGTCTGCCCTAGCTCCGACCTATCCTGTTCAGGATCCAGTCCAGGCCGACCTTTCGTCAGTCACAGTGTGCTACCATGACGTGGGGCTGGTCTTCAGCAAGGACCGCGCAGGGGCCCTGCCCCCCCACCGCCCTTATGACTGTGCCATAGACCTGCTTCCTGGCGCTGTCCTGCCGATGGGGCGTATTTATAAGATCTCTGAGCCTGAGAGGGAGGCGCTGCAGTCTTACATCACGGAGTCCTTGGCCAGTGGTATAATCCGTCCGTCCTCCTCCCCCGTCGGCCTCTTCTTTGTGGGAAAGAAGGATGGCACGTTGAGGCCCATCATTGATTTCCAGGGCCTCAACAAAATTACAATCAAGAACACGTACCCGCTTCCCCTGATGGACTCTGCATTCACCCCCCTCCATGGTGCGCATGTGTTCACAAAGCTAGACCTGCGCAGCACTTATCACCTGGTCCGCATCAGGGAGGGAGACGAGTGGAAAACTGCATTCAACACGCCCCATGGTCATTACGAGTATCTCGTCATGCCTTTTGGACTTGCCAATGCCCCCGCAGTGTTCCAGAACTTGGTCAATGACGTGCTGGGGGACATGATCAATAGGTTTGTGTTTGTTTATCTTGATGATATGTTGATTTTCTCCTCCAACCCCACAGAGCATCAGCAGCATGTGCGCCAGGTCCTCCAGAGGCTCTTAGAGAACCGGCTGTTCGTTAAAGCGGAAAAGTGTGAGTTCCACGTTCCAGAGGTCTCGTTCCTTGGCTACGTCATTGCTGGTGGAGAACTCCGTATGGACCCCAGCAAGGTAACCGCGGTGGTGGAGTGGTCTCGCCCCACCGATCGGAAACAACTACAACGTTTCCTAGGGTTTGCTCATTTTTACCGGCGGTTCATTAGAAATTACAGTCGGGTCGCCACCCCACTCACGGCCCTGACGTCAACTGCCTTGCCTTTCCGCTGGTCCGACACTGTCAACACCGCCTTTGAGGACCTTAAGCGACGCTTTACTTAAGCCCCCGTGCTGGCGCATCCTGACCTTACCCTGCAGTTCATCGTGGAGGTGGACGCCTCTGAAGTGGGCTTGGGAGCAGTCTTGTCCTAAAGCCAGACCAGCGATGGCAAGGTGCACCCCTGTGCGTTTTGCTCCCGCAGGCTCTCCTCCGCTGAGCAAAACTATGGCATTGGTGACCGTGAATTGCTGGCTGTTAAGCTTGCCCTGGAGGAGTGGCGACACCTGCTGGAGGGAGCTCGCCAGCCATTCATAGTTCTGATAGACCACAAGAACTTAGAGTACCTCAAATCCGCCAAGAGACTCAATCCACGCCAAGCCAGGTGGGCCATGTTTTTGGAACGCTTTAATTTCTCATTTTCCTACATCGCAGGGTCACGCAATATCAAGCCTGATGCCCTGTCCCGCCAGTTCCTGCCCAGCAAAACTAAAGAGGAACCGGCTCCCATAGTCCCTTCCACCTGTTTTCTCGCCTCAGTGGAGTGGGAGATAGAGTCCAAGGTCAAGGAGGCCCTTGATGAGCACCCTGTCCCCTGAGAGGGACCTCAGATTACCTTGTTTGTTCTCGCCTCAGTCCGGCAACAGGTGCTAGAGTGGGCCCACTCGTCCCGCCTGTTCTGCCACCTGGGTATCTGCAGGACCCTGGCTGTTCTGCGTCAGCGGTTCTGGTGGGCCACCATGCTGGAGGACACTCGGGCTTTTGTCACGGCTTGCCACGTCTGCGCCCGCAGCAAGACCTCCACCAAACCCAGCTCTGGTTTGCTTCGCCCTCTTCCCATCCCTAGCCGCCCGTGGTCTCATATCGCCCTGGACTTTGTCTCCGGTCTCCCCCCTTCCAAAGGTAACACCATAATACTCACTGTGGTTGACAGATTTTCCAAGGGGGCCCACTTCATCCCGCTTCAAAAACTCCCATCAGCGAAGGAGACCGGAGAGTTACTGGTTCAGCACATTTTCCGCCTGCACGGCATTCTGGCCGATATTGTGTCAGAAAGGGGTCCACAATTCACCTCTCAGGTATGGAAGGCCTTCTGCGCAGCTCTGGACGTTGGTATGAGTCTCTCCTCAGGTTACCATCCTCAAACCAATGGCCAGTGTGAACGCACGAACCAGCAGCTGGAAGCGGCCCTCCGCTGTGTCGCACAGTCCTGTCCCAGCTCCTGGAGTGACCATCTTCCCTGGGTCGAATATGCCCATAACACCTTGCCGAATGCCTCCTCAGGCCTGTCCCCCTTCCTGTGCTCACTGGGCTATCAGCCCCCTTTGTTCCCTTCCCAGGAGCAGGACATTGCGGTACCCTCAGTGCAAAGGCACATCAGCCGGTGCACCAACATTTGAAAAAGAACACGCGCTGCACTTATCCGCTCTTCTCAAAGTTCCCAGGCCCAGTCCAATCGCCGCCATGCGCCAGCACCGGTCTACTCTATGGGTCAGAGGGTATGGCTCTCCTCAAAGCACCTACCACTACGGGCTGACTCCAGGAAACTGGCTCCAAGGTTCGTTGGCCCCTATGAAATAGAGAAGGTGGTGAATCCTTGCTCCGTCCGCCTCAAACTCCCAAAGTCTCTCCGTGTCCACCCCACCTTCCATGTTTGCCAGATCAAGCCAGTCTCGTCATGCCCCTTGTCCCCCCCAGTTTCGACTCCCCCTTGGACGTTCGCCGCCGTGGCCGTGGGTTGCAGTATTTCGTCGACTGGGAGGGCTATGGGCTAGGCAGGTGTTGTGCAAGTCCCTGATACGCGTGCCAATCTCGGACGCCTGGTGGCGCCCGTGGGGGGGGGGGGGGGGGTGTACTGTTAGGGCTCCTTGATTGCAGGCTGGAGACCAGACGGGGGGAAGCGGCGACAGGTGCCAGCCATTAACATCAGCTGCCTAAAAAAGCCTGATCGTCGTTGCCGCTCGTCGCCAGACCAACTCTTTCGGCATTCCCGTCAGTCACGTCCAGCAATCAGGTATTCTCTACGTATATACATCCAGCTAATCTGACCTTTGTTCCGTCCCTGGATTCCCCGTGCCTGCTACCTGACCTGTACCGTTGCCTGATATCACGTCTACGCCTGCCAGCGACCACACGACGTGCACGTGTGCTACAACGACCCTCGACCCGCCCCTGAAGATAAACCTTGTCTGCTTTGGGGTCCGATTCCCAGCACACCATAACAAGAGACGTGCGAAATTTCCGATTCTTAGATTATTCGCGATTCGGCCGTGGAAGACTCGAGAACAATTCACAAACATCCAAATTCCGATTATTGAATTATACCAGGTAAAGCAGAACTAAAACACAGTCAGCGCAGTCTTTAGGACGCAATGAGGAATGGACCGAGAGCAAATATCATGTTCAACTCATGCGGCTAGATAAAAAAAACAAAAATACCTGACTGCGGCCGACAGCTGGTTCAAACAACGGCCAGTTGCTAGTTTCTACAAACATACGGCCACATACGGCTATAGTAGATATCACATATATGCAGAACTAGATGCTAAATGACAGACGACTGCGGTGTTAGAAGATATAAAAAGAACTAGATGCAAAACAACAGGCTTGCCGTTTAGTAGTTGCCGTGTTGTAAACAGCCGCCATCTTAAAGCAGTACACTTCACTAGAAGATTCTGCTGTAGCGAACCTAACTAACTTTTTATCTGAAACACTCCTAAATCAGCAAAATCTTGACTTGAATCTATCTTTAAATAATGAAACAGTTTTAAAACTTTGACATGTTGTAAGTAGACAGAAGGGAAATTATGGAACAACGGGAGCAATTTTATCAACTTTAACGGTTGATTCACATCATTAAATTAATTGAATGTAGTTTAAAGCTTCAGATACAGAATGGGGACTTGAGTATTTTATTTAATGTTTTTAACTGACTTTTAGGTTTACTTATAAGGTTTACTTATAATACTAATTTTCTAGACGAATAATACTATTTACAGTTGCGGCAGAGACCTGGGTGAAACATTTACGTTTTCCTGGTGGGGTAGGGCGGCGCATAACAGAAAATAATTGAGAAGCACTGTATTAGTCAAATAGCTGTTGATTGTGAAACCAGCATGACATAACCATAATAGCACCTAACTTTAGCAGCCTACTGTATTCGCTCAATCAGGTGTTCGAATCGGGCCACTTACTTTGACGGGCGAGGTTGAAAAATTAAATAAATCCATGAAGCACTGCAACTACAAAGGACCATCCAATCAGTGTTGTTAATAACGGCGTTAAGAGTATAACGGCATTACTAATAGTGTTTTTTTTTTTTCAGTAATAATCTAATAACAAGGGTTGGGCATCGAGCATTGAGCATCAATGGGACCCGGTTCTAACACTCCGGGTCTCCCGGACCCGTTCGAATTTTGAAGTTTTGATTCCATGTTTCGATGCCCTGACCGCCGAGCAGAAAAAAATGCTGCCGAAAACCACGAAGAAGAAGCCCCAAGAAGCGCGTGTTTGTGCATTGCAACTTGATTACAACCTTGCACACGGTGGGGCTTCGCTCAAAAGTTTGGCTTAACTTTACAAAAAAAAAAAAAAAAAAAGACCAGTCAGCTCAGTGCAACATTTGCAACAACTATACCATGCAAAGGTGGCTGCACGACCAATTATGCTCGACCCGCTTCATGGAATATAGCCTAAGTGCCAAGTGCAAAGCTAGCCGAGTGCTACGTAGTTGACACGCTGCGCCGTCAGAACCAGGTAAGTAAAACAATACATTACGTCTGTCTTCTGCTGTTCCCGCGATCCGACCCCGGATTAAGCAGTATATGATGGATGGATGTAAAATAGTACGAGAATAAGTCGTACTATTACGTCAGGCTATAGTTGATATCATGTATATAGAACTAGAAGCAAAAAAATGATAGACTCAGGGGCTTTAGAAAATATAAAGAGAAATACAGTGGGGCAAATAAGTATTTAGTCAACCACCAATTTTGCAAGTTCTTCTACTTGAAAAGATTAGAGAGGCCTGTAATTGTCAACATGAGTAAACCTAAACCATGAGAGACAGAATGTGAAAAAAGAAGGAAATAACATTGTTTGATTTTTAAAGAATTTATTTCCAAATTAGAGTGGAAAATAAGTATTTGGTCACCAACTAACAAGCAAGATTTCTTGCTGTCAAAGAGGTCTAACTTCTTCTAACAAGGTCTAACGAGGCTCCACTCGTTACCTGTATTAATGGCACCTGTTTTAACTCATTATCTGTATAAAAGACACATGTCCACAATCTCAGTCAGTCACACTCCAAACTCCACTATGGCCAAGACCAAAGAGCTGTCGAAGGGCACCAGAGACAAAACTGTAGACCTGCACCAGGCTGGGAAGACTGAATCTGCAATAGGTAAAACGCTTGGTGTAAAGAAATCAACTGTGGGAGCAATTATTAGAAAATGGAAGACATACAAGACCACTGATAATCTCCCTCGATCTGGGGCTCCATGCAAGATCTCACCACATGGCGTCAAAATGAAAACAAGAACGGTGAGCAAAAATCCCAGAACCACACGGGGGTGTCATATAATAGGCTATTATTATATGGAAAGTGCTTTATGAAAGGCTGTACTGCAATACGTCATTCTCCAGTTGATTGACAGGTCCCGCCTATAAGGGGAGTACCAGGAAGTGACTGTTAGTGTGAGCACGCTGCATGATATACTGCCTCTGCCACGTTGTTATTAAAAGTTGCATAAAAACGCGAAGCTTGTCTGCTGCCCATCATTACATGGTGTCAGAAGTTCTGGACGACGCATTCCTTCTGAAAAATGGCCAAGTTTCATCCACCGGAGAGTTTTCCCTTTGACCGACCGAATGAATGGGCGGATTGGAGGCAGCGCTTCCAACGCTTCTGCGTTGCGACCAAACTCAATAAAGAGGACGGCGAGGTCCAGGTCAGCTCACTTATTTATGCCATGGGGCCCTAAGCGGAGAACATATTTAAATCTTTCACATTGTCCGAGGACGATAAGAAGGCGTTTGATGTTGTGTTAGGAAAATACGACGAGTACTTCTATCCTAAGAGGAATATGATACATGAGCGCGCCTGCTTTCACCAAAGAGCGCAGCGGCCCGGTGAAAAGGCGGAAATGTTCATCAGAGCCCTATATGAACTGTCACAACACTGTGACTTCGGTGTAAATAGAGATGAACACATCCGTGACCGCATAGTTGTGGGCATTTCAGATAAAGACTTATCACGCAAGTTGCAGCTGATGGCTGATCTTACTTTAGCCCAAACTATTCAGACCGTACGTCAGTCCGAGGAGGTTGCACTCCAAGTCCACCAGCAGGGGGAGACATTCACTGCAGTGCAGGAGGTAGCACGGGGGAAAACAGCAGGCAGAGGAAAACTCACGTGGAAGCCAAGAATGAGAGCAAGTGGAGAGCAAGGAGAACCAAAATGTGGAAGGTGTGGCAAACCTAAACACAAAGAACAGGAAAAATGCCCAGCCTTGAAATCAACATGCAACAAATGTCATAAAGTGGGTCACTGGGAGTCTAGATGTCACACTAAATCAGTCAGAGAAGTGACAGAAAATGTTTCAGATAATGTTTCAGAGGTGCCATATTTCCTGGAGGCAGTCACAAAATCCAGCAAAAATGATGAACAGTGGACTGTACAGTTAGTGGTGGGGGAAACACTGGTCAGATTTAAAATCGACATGGGGTGCTGACACAAACATAATGTGTGAAGAGACGTTCACTAGTTTGACCCCCATGAAGAAATTAGAGCATCCTAATGTCACACTGTGCAGCCCTGGTGGTCAGTTGGACTGTCTGGGGAAGTTTCGAGCCACCACAAAGTACAAAGATAACCTCTTCTCCTTCCCAGTGTACGTCATCCGTGCCCAGAATGCGAACAATCTGCTGAGCAGAGACACAGCTACAACAATGGGCTTGGTGAAGCGCATTGAAGAAGTTCGCGACACGTTCGGGGAGCATGGAACTCAGAACCAGTTAAGATCCTGTTGAAAGAGAATGCTCAGCCGTACGCAGTGCATACGGCACGGAGGGTACCCCTGCCCCTCATGAAAAAAGTGAAGGAGGAAATCCAGCGCATGGAAGAGAACGGCATAATAGAACCAGTGACCGAGCCTACGGATTGGTGTGCGCCGATGGTGCCCGTCCCGAGGAACAATGGAAAAGTGCGCATATGTGTGGACTTAAAGCGGCTAAATGAAGCTGTGAGGAGAGAGAGGTACGTCCTTCCAACAGCAGAGGAAATCACTGCTGAGCGGCGCCACTGTATTCACGTCGTTAGATGCAGCTTCAGGCTTTTGGCAGATCTCTCTTAAGTCCAGAAAGCAGCAAGCTAACCACATTTATAACACCTTTTGGGAGGTACGCTTTCAAACGCCTCCCTTTTGGGATCACTAGCGCCCCAGAGATTTTCCAAAGGAAAATGGCTGAAACTCTGAATGGCCTCGAAGGCGTGGCCATCTACATGGATGATATACTGGTCCATGGGGACACCCCAGAGCAGCCCGACCAGCGCCTGGACAAGGTGTTGAAGAGGATAGAGTCGGCCGGCTTAAAGTTGAACAGAGAGAAGTGTGTGTTCCGACAGAACCAGATCCGCTTCCTCGGTCATGTGATCAACAAGTTTGGTGTCAAGCCTGACCCGGATAAAGTCACAGCAATCCGTGAGCTTCCACAGCCACAGAACGTGCAGGAGTTAAAGCGTGTCTTAGGGATGTTCAACTACCTTGGAAAATACATTCCCAACCTGTCGACAGTGGCCCAGCCACTATATGAACTGTTGAAATCCAAGACAGCCTGGACGTGGGACCACGCTCAGCAGGAAGCGTTCCAGCGCATGAAAAATATCCTGTCGACCTCTCCAGTCCTGAAGTTTTACGACGTGAACCGACCTACTACCGTCTCTGCTGATGCCAGCAGCTATGGCATTGGCGGAGTGCTGCTGCAGCTGCATGACAGGTGTTGGCTGCCGGTGGCGTACAGTTCACGCTGACTGTCTGAGGCCGAGACTAGATACGCCCAAATTGAAAAAGAATGTCTGGCAAGCGTCTGGGCCTGTGAGCGATTTGAGAAGTATCTGTGTGGCCTTGATGACTTCAAATTGATCACTGACCACAAACCACTCGTGCCGCTCATGAACAAGAAGGACCTCGACAATGTTCCGCTACGATGTCAGAGGCTCCTTATGAGACGAATGAGGTTCAAGCCAACGGCAGAATACGCCCCGGGAAGAACTCTGACAGTGGCCGACACCCTCTCACGGAGTCCACTACCGTGCCTGGAAAAGGAGATTGACACCCACTCAGAGGTGGAGTGTTATGTAGCCGCCGTCGTCGAGTGCCACTCCACGTAGACTGGAGGCTATACGAGCAGCCACCGCAGCTGATGGTGACCTACAAGTGGTGCTGAAGTATATCAGGTCAGGGTGGCCGGACTATAAAAGCAATGTCCCAGCAGCAGTCAGAGAGTACTTCCCCATCAGAAACGAACTGTCAGAACATAACGGGTTTGTCACCAGAGGAACCCGCATGGTAATACCACACGTTCTAAGGGCAGACATCCTGAATTGGATACACGACGGACATCAAGTTCTGTCAAAGTGCAGAGAGCGGGCCAATATGTCTGTATGGTGGCCCGGCGTCTCATCTGAAATTAAACAGAAGGTCGAGTCATGTCAGGAGTGCCACGAGATGAAGCACACTCAGTGAAAGGAACCTCTTATTCCAACACTTCTACCTGAACGACCCTGGCAGAGACTCGCTGTCGACCTCTGTGAACATAACAAACACACCTACCTCATAGTGTCTGACTACTTCTCCCGTTTCTTGGAGATTCTCCACATACCAACAACCACTGCTTCACAGGTCATCTTAAAGCTGAAGACCGTGTTTGCACGGTTTGGCTGTCCAGATGAGGTAGTATCAGACAACGGACCTCAATTCTCAAGTGAGGAATTTCAGGAATTCTCAAAAGACTGATTTCCAGCACATGACCTCAAGCCCGCACCATGCCCAAGGGAATGGACATGCAGAGAGAGGGGTTCAGTCCGCCAAGAGGATCTTAAATCAAAAAGACCCTCTGCTCGCGCTCATGAGCTTCCGCTCAACTCCCTCCACCACCACAGGCGTGAGCCCTGCAGAGCTTCTCATGGGCCGGAAAATCAAAACGACTCTTCCGACACTGGAGGCCAACCTTCAGCCCAAATGGCCAGATCTGGACACCGTCCGGGAAAAAGACGCTACGGAGAAGGAGCTGCAGGCCCTCTACTACAACCGCCGTCACGGTGCCAGGCCCCTTCCAGTTCTTCACCCAGGGGACAGGGTCTCCACCAAGCTCGATCACGAGAAGGGCTGGACTACGCCGGCAGTGGTCTCCGGAGAGTGTGACACCCTGCGCTCTTACCTCATCAGCACACAGAAGGGGACTGTGCTTCGGAGGAACCGCCGCCACCTCCGTGCAGTGCCACCTCCCCAGGCCACCTCACCCACATCCACCGGAGGTACTGGGGTGAGTTTCCAATCTGAGACTGTTGCTGAACCAGAGACTATTCCTCCAGACCCAGGTATGATCTCTTCCCCTATACGGCCGCCAAATCAGACGCTGACCAGGTCGGGCCGGGTCAGTAGGCCAGTAGTTAAGCTGGACTTGTAAGCTTTATTGTGTTTTGGGCGAGGGAACGGGAAGCATTGATACTTGATAAGTTGTGTTAAGTGACATTTTTTGATAATATTTCAGATAAGGAAATTGCTTATTGCACTATAAGAAACATTTATGTCTAACTTGATTAAAGTTTAATTTTCATTGCATCTTATTTTGGGAAAAATCACACCTAAATGATATATACACGGTTGAAGCTATTAGAATAGAAGTGTCATTTTGTTTGGATGTAGCTTGTATGTGTTTGGATACAACTCTGCTATATCCCGGTTAACATGTTATATTTGACTGATATACCACTGTGTTCTTCAAAAGGGGAGATGTCATATAATAGGCTATTATTATATGGAAAGTGCTTTATGAAAGGCTGTACTGCAATACGTCAATCTCCAGTTGATTGACAGGTCCCGCCTATAAGGGGAGTACCAGGAAGTGACTGTTAGTGTGAGCACGCTGCATGATATAGTGCCTCTGCCACGTTGTTATTAAAAGTTGCATAAAAACGCGAAGCTTTTCCGCTGCCCATCATTACAGGGGGGACCTAGTGAATGACCTACAGAGAGCTGGGACCACAGTAATAAAGGCTACTATCAGTAACACAATGCGCCGCCAGGGACTCAAATCCTGCACTGCCAGACGTGTCCCCCTGCTGAAGAAAGTACACGTCCAGGCCCGTCTGCAGTTCTCTAGAGAGCATTTGGATGATCCAGAAGAGAACTGGGAGAATGTGTTATGGTCAGATGAAACCAAAATAGAACTTTTTGGTATAAACACAGGTTCTTATGTTTGGAGGAGAAAGAATACTGAATTGCATCCGAAGAACACCATACCCACTGTGAAGCATGGGGGTGGAAACATCATGCTTTGGGGCTGTTTTTCTGCAAAGGGACCAGGACGACGGATCTGTGTAAAGGAAAGACTGAATGGGGCCATGTATCGAGAGATTTTGAGTGAAAATCTCCTTCCATCAGCAAGGGCATTGAAGATGAGACGTGGCCTGGTCTTTCAGCATGACAATGATCCCAAACACACAGCCAAGGCAACAAAGGAGTGGCTTCGTAAGAAGCATTTCAAGGCCCTGGAGTGGCCTAGCCAGTCACTAGATCTCAACCCAACAGAAAATCTGTGGAGGGAGTTGAAAGTCCGTGTTGCCCCACGACAGCCCCAAAACATCACTGTTCTAGAGGAGATCTGCATGGAAGAATGGGCCAAAATACCAGCAACAGTGTGTAAAAAGCTTGTGAAGAGTTACAGAAAACGTTTGGCCTCCGTTATTGCCAACAAAGGGTACATTAAAAAGTATTGAGATGAACTTTTGGTATTGACAAAATACTTATTTTCCACCATGATTTGCAAATAAATTCTTTAAAAATCAATCAATGTGATTTTCTGGGTGTTTTTTTCACATTCTGTCTCTCATTGCTGAGGTTTACCCATGTTGACAATTCCAGGCCTCTCTAATATTTTCAAGTGAGAGAACTGGTACAATTAGTGGTTGACTAGATTAGGGCTGTCCCAAACGACTAATTTTCTCCCGATTAGTCAGCCGACTATTTTTACGATTAGTCGACTAATCTAATAATTTAAAAAAAAAAATTGGGGGGGGGGGGGGGTTGTTTACTAATTTAGCAATTAAATTTTTGTTGACGCTTATCAATTCACAAAAAACATATTGGAACACTTAAATTATTTATTAAAGTACAAATAAACACGTAAATAACAATAATAAATCACAAATAAACAATGAGTTCAAATACTGATAGAATTAACTAGTGTAGCATCCCGATTGAAAAGGTGGTCTCTTAAGCTGATGGTTTACAACTTTTATTCCATCCTTGATGTAATCACACTGTAAGAGCTGCGGTGCACACAAATAAAACAACACAATTAGAAGTTAGCAAAAACTTTTCATCTTTTTCCTTTTAAACCTTATTTATATATCAATGAATTGCCTTTACCTTAATTTATTACCTTATCATTGACAATCTCTCCCTTGAGTGCAATCACTGTATATACTGTATATATTTATGACCTTTTAACCTTATATAATTTTCTATACCATAAAATAAACCATAACATGAAATAAACCTTTCAGTTAGCATTAAGGACAATACTAATAGCACTTATAGGCCCATTGTCAATGAAACATTATTATTCAGTATGGCGACAGCACCCTCTGGTGTACAAAAATGAAAAGAAAAAAAAATTAACTGGGTGACGGCGCTTGAGGTGTTTATTCACGGCCGACGTGCAGCCAAGCTTGGCATTGAAGAGACAGGACAAAAGAGTGTACCCTCCGTTGTTTCTTTGAAATAAGTCAATTTTTTGGACACTCTGGTGCGCTTTTTTTGGCTTTGTGCCGCTTTCCCCGCTTGCATACAGAGCATCCGACATTCTGAACTTTCCACGCATATATTTTTTAACCCTTCGTTAACCGTCGACGGGATGTTGTGCTCGTCGACGGATTTACGTCATCGATGACGTCGACTATGTCGACTAGTCGGGACAGCTCTAGACTAGATACTTATTTGCCCCACTGTAGATCCAAAATGACATACTCGCTGGCGGTAGTAAACAGCCGCCATCTGAAAGCAGTATACGCCTCTGTTAAAATCAACTGTATTAAAAGGATTTTTGTTTTGGAGTCTGTTGTGTTGCTTATTTAGAAAGAAGCAGCCATATGAAGCATTCTATTACTTTTTTAATGAAGTCAAAACATAGCATCACATCACAAAGCATCCTAGCCAGACGGTCGCATCTCTTCTTCTCCACATTATACGTACACACTCCTACAGCGCCACTCACTGGCCTAACTGGCATTTTCACAACATAAACATTTCATGTGTCTGCAAACACAACAGAATCGGTTTTACAAATAAGAAAACTTTATTATTTTGCTCATCTACTGTACATCAAATTATAATCAATAGAATAATATTAATTACTATACTAGTGCTTCATTGTAGCTCCCAGCTAAGGTACATGCTTGGCAAAAGAATTTAAGTAAATGTTTTCTCCGTGAGCTTTTGAAAAATAAACATCTTTGTGAAAGTGCACTTCTGTGGAAAGAAACTTCATCACATTCGAGTTCAAAGACTGATATTTATATACAGGTTAAAAATAACCCTGTGAGAAGTTAATATAATTTATACATTTCATATTAATTTTATTAATAATAATAAATAAATAAAAAAATTTAAAAAATTACATTCATATAAATAATCATACTAATAACTTTTAAATTCATATGATTGTAAAAAATCGAAGTTAATACATTAATATAAACTAATAATTTTCTAAACTATAGATTTTTTGACCCTGCCTTTTTTTTTTTTTACTTTGCCTCTTAAAAGAATCGGAATCAAGAATCGTTCGGAACCGGAATGGAAACTTGGAACAGGAATCGTTCAATTTCAAACGATGCCCAACCCTACTAATAACTACTTTTCTCATCTTGCCACCGCCATTACCGTTACTGAGGATGTAAAGGCGTGCGTTACTATCCGTTACTACATTGCTTGAATGACGCGAGAAAAGTCTGAGAGACACGGACTCACGGAAACCAGAGAGCAGAGCAGGAGTGGGCAGGAGGGACGGGAGTTGTGACGCCGTTGCAAATGCGATGCTCGTTGGCTCCAATAATACCTGACTGTAGCCGATAGCCTACAAACTACGCTCACATGATGCTCCGTTAGAGATAACATGTATATC